>NC_081344.1:54439144-54481482 GCF_029784015.1 Lycium ferocissimum
TTGCCTAGAATATAGACCTACCGAAACTTAGGCGAGATTAAGAGCCCTTAAGAACTTCACTAGGTGGTTTGACTTCAAAACAACTACCTTCCACCCGAATTTATCCCGAATGGATTCATATAGATAAAATATCATCTTAACACTAGATTTTTACACATTCACACCTAGTTCAAGTTTACGGGGTATTACAGCTCCGATAAAGCAAGAATTCTTTTCTAGCAAGAGTAAGTCATGGTTTCGAGCTTGTGTTTATGTGTTTCTAAGAAATCATGGTATGAAGAATGGCTTTAGAAGGGTGAAAGAGGTTAGCAAAATCCAAATATTTTACCGGTTCAGAGTGGGCTATGGTTATGTCGATATCTATAAGTTTGTGTTGTCTTGTGAAATGTTTGTGGGACCTATCAATTGCGTTAAGAGGTATGGCTTTATCAAATCAGAGAATTCCAGCAAAAGCAGTTCTTTTTTTCGGGATCAGTTGTGAGAGAAATTTTAGTATGAAAAATTAGAAATTGGGACTTTTAGCTAAGTTAAAGGAAGTTTTGATTGATAAGGTGAGTGGGCGGTGATTTTAACATACTTTGTGCTATGGATACTTCTGTGTTTTTAAACTTGGTTACCGTCAGCTTCATACCCTCTCTCTTTGTTCGAGAACGAATGATTATTTGATTGGTATTTGATGTAATGACTCGTTTGATCGTTATTGCACTTTTGACCAATTTACCCTCGTTGACCTTTCCCTGAGCCATATTAGTACCATTTTGACCCGTGGAGATGGGTGGTACAGTTCCCGAGGTATTCGGGCGAGATTTATGATGACTTTTGTGAAATAAAATCTTAAACTGAAAAACCTTTGACCAATAGTTGACTTTTGGGTAAACGTGCCCGTAATCAAAATTCGACAGTTCCATTAGGTCCAGAACGTGATTTATGACTTAGTAAAGTTATACATTTGGTTCCCGAAAGGTTTGGGTCTGATTTGAGTCATTGGTGGAGAAACAAGTTAAGTTAGAGGGTTAGAGTTGACCACGATCAACATCAGGTCAAGATGACCCCGTATCGATGTTTTTAAAGTTCCAACAAGTTCGTATGATGATATCGGACTTGTCCGCAAGTTTTCGTGAGATTCAGAAGAGTTTCGAATGGATTTGGGTTGTGTCGCACTCGTATTCGATGTTTTCGCCGTAGTTCTTTGGCCATAAAGGGTACCATATTGATCAAATGACCTTTGTTATGTGATTTGATTGAACTATTAGATCTGTATTGTAATTACGAAGTTATAGCAAAAAGAATCGTCGCATTTTGCCTTTGTATGAGGAAGTTATGGTCATTTGAGTGAGGACAACTTTTGTTGTACCTGGTGTGTCTTATTTGTAGTGGACTTCTGGTCCGCTGTAGCGAACATAGCTGTGTATAAAAAAAAAATCTGACTGCGTTCATTTCGTATTTTGAGCATATCTTGAGCTCTAGAGCTCCGTTTAAGGTGATTTTCACGGCATGGTTCTCGTCTCAATGAGGGGGCAAGTATCTAACCTTTATTTTGATGTTTCCTCACGTTTATTTTCATTTGTTTCTGATTTCATCCGAGTTTGATTGGGAAAAATTGGGGTTTTGAACCCAAAAGTTGAAAAGTCAAAAATCATGGTTTTGAAGATCAAGATGATGGCTTTTTGAATAGGGTTTTCTGGAGCTAGACTAATTAAGCTATGGGTATACTAATTTTGACTTAAATTTCCAGTTTTTCCCTTACGAGCTCGGGGTTACCCTTTTGGGTTCGTTTTGGGGTTTCGAAATAAAGTATAGCAATATGTATATCATTGGACTCGTTTAAACTCATAGGTACTATTTTGACTATATCGAACTTCATTTTTCAACAAAATTACAGTTTTGCCCTTGTGGCTCGGGTTTGGCTATTTTGGGTCCATTTTTGGGTTTTGGGTAAATTATAGTAATATGGGTATCCTTAGAGTCATATTCTAGCATAGAATTCATATTTGATAGACGTTAATTATTTTGAGGCTCTCCGAAGAGGAAAGGCAAGGCTCAAATTTGATTGTTCGTGCCTCCTGCTCGGCAACTAGGTAGGTTAAGGCTTACCTTTTTGTTAGACTTCTGTTAACGAATCATATGTAGTGTTAGTGATTGTTGGAGAAATCATGTACGCCTTCGGATATGAAGTTGGGATGCATTCCTAGGTTGGTCTTTGTTGTTTGATTTTGGTGCATTTCCTTGTTGAGATTTATTGGTTTGCTGCCACGTGTGTGATATTAGATTAGATGCTTAGTCGTCTTATCATGATTGAGATACAGCTATCCCTCACTTATCGGTTTATCTTTGATAGAGAAAAGAACTTGACTTGTTATTGATATCGAGAGATGTGTCCATGTGTGGCACGATTGATATTATATGTTGTCATCATTCATTGGTATTATACAGTGTACTCAGTCTCATCTTTCATGGTACTCTGGTATGATTACTTAATGATTCATTCATGGTTGTGAATTCGTATCTCTCAGTTATTGGTCATTGACTGATGAAGAGGAAGGAATTGATATTGATCTTGATATTTGATATTTGTCCATGTGGCACGGTTGGCATTGATATACTCTTGTTTGCATTGATATCATGCATGCATTCATACTCATATATTTGGAGTAACACACACACACACACACACACACACACACACACACACATATATATATATATATAGATGTATATATATTGGTTGTACTAGTGTTTATGGACCGGGTTGCAGGTTCTGCAACACTTGCTTGGATCGGGTTGCACATACCGCAACACTGACTGGGATCGGGTTGCACGTTCCGCAACACTGACTTGGATCGAGCTGTGGACTGCAGCAGGTTCATGGACTTCACAGGTGCCCCTTGGGTCATGGCTGTCGAGGCGTAGATATAATCCACCCGGAGCATGTGTGTATAATTGTATTGTATTGCATTCATATTTCATTTACTCATACATCTAATTTCTGGTAGTGGTTATTTATCGTATTGTATGGCGCTCGTGAACATTGACTTCCTGGTTGGTTACTGATTTGAGATCGCCGTGTGCCTGATAAATATATATTTGGGAATTGATGGATTTGAGAAGTAGGGACTTTCTCCTTGATTGAGACTTGAGGTTATGGAGTAACATTATTGGTTGTACTAGTGTTTATGGTTGTTCTGAGGAATCATAGGGAACTTGACAAGACTTGTGTTTAGGTGCTTCACCATAGGCTATGATTCGGCTATTGATCCTTATGTGCTTTAGTTGTTATTTTTGGACTGTGTTGTGTATACCTGATTGTGATCATGTCTATTCTTCAGTTTCTTTCTTTATATATGTTAACTAACTATTGTCGGTCTATGATGCCTACTCAGTACGTGTTGTTTGTACTGATGCTATCTTTCTACACTCCTTTTCGAGATGTAGAGTTTGAGACAGGTTCCACTTCCACTTCTCAAGACTGATTTCCGAGGCCTGACTTGCGTGTATCTGGGGTGAGCATCTAACGAGTCCTTTGCTCGGAGACTCCTCTATCCCTGTCTTTATTTTCTTCCATTCAGACAGATGTGTTTAGCATTTGAGACTTGTATTTTCTAGACATTACTTAGTTGCTCTTGTACGAGTCAGACCAGTTCCTTGGGGATTGTATTTATATTCCGCACTTATGATTATTTATGATTCAGGCTTCTACTTATTCTGCTCTATTTACTTTATTATGGTTTGAATTGATGATTTGGGAAAGGGTTCGCTGCCCCCGCGACTCAGTGAAAATGGGTCGTGACATCAGTTCTTCTTTTGAGATTTCATGTAACTTATGTTTGAGCCCGTAAGTGATTGGCTTGATGTCCTCCTCTGTGTCTAATTCTGAATGATCAGTAGCTATGAGGGAAGTGTGATCATCTCTCCATCAGAGTCGTTGTCTGAACCCCAGGCAGCTACCATCGCTTTTGAGGTTTCCTTGTTCTTGCTCGCCTGCTCTTTCTTCTCCTTTTCTGCCCTCTCTCTTTTCCATTCAACTTCCCATAATGGATAGTCTTTGATCATGTGATCAGGTTTTTCACACTTGAAATATCCACCTGTTTGGGTTGTATCAAAATTTCACATTCCTTCAGAAGTTTTGCCTTTTCTCCATTGATTTTCTTCTTTTAGGAACTTCTTGAAGTTTCTTGAGATCAGAGCCATATCATTTTTATCCTCCTTTTCTGTGGCTTTTAGTGGTGAAGATCTCTCTGGACTTACTTCTTCTATTCTAGAATTCTCCATGTCCATCTGATAAGCTTTAGATTTCCCACTAGTTCATCTAGAGATATCTTCTCTATTTCTTTTGCTTCCCTGATTGCTGTAACTTTTATCTTGAAGGATTTTAGTAGGGTTCGCAAGATTTTGTCTACTGAATCCTCAGTGGAGATGACCTTTCCAAGTGAGGCTAACTCATTCACGATGGAGGTATACCGAAAGAACATCTCAGCAATTGTCTCTCTTGACTTTATCCTGAAATTTTCATAATCGGTGGAGAGCGTGGCCTTTCTAAACTTTCTTACTTGACTTGTTCCTTCATGGGTTCAAGGCATCCCAAATTTGCTTGGCTGCTGTGCATCTGGAGATTCTATTGTACTCATCTGGTCTAAGCCCGCAGATTAGCACGTTCTTGGCTTTTGCATCCTTTTTGAACATCTTGTAATTCCTTTTATCATATTTAGCTTTCTCTTTTTTTATCTTTGTTCCATCTTCTCCCTTCTTTGTGAGCTATTTAGGTCCCTCAATTACCCTATCCCATAACTCTTAATCTACTGCATGTAGGTGGTCCTCCATGCGAGCCTTCCACTATTGTAGTATTATCCTGGAACAATGGAGGCCTTCGAGTTGATTGTCCCTCCTTTGTGTCCTGTAGGTAGTGCAGCATTCATCATGATCTTCCCTTAAGGTGTTAGCCTCTTCAAAGAGAACCCGCTCTGATATCGCTTGTTAGGTTGCACGACCTACTTCCTATCCTATTTGATATCCAATTTTCACCTAAGGATGGAACACGTTACTTTACCTGTTCTGAGCTAGCGTCTTGCAGAATATAAATCGTAGGTAAGTAAAGAACACAGTGATTTTTACGTGAAAACCACCCGACTCACAAGGGCGATAAAAACCACGAGCTACACCTCTGTGGGATTCCCCAAACTCTGCTACAATGCTGAGCCTCTGTAAATTCAAGTTACAATCCCCCTAACCTAGGAACTAACCTCTAATTCCTATCTTCCTAATCAACCTCTAATTAGCAAGCAACTTTCAAGTTGACCTCCAACATGAAGTTGAATTTACAACGTTTTGTACTAACTTGACTGCTTTTAATAAAGAGGACAAAGTACAACTCGATAGCCCAACCTAATACACGTTTTCTAGACAAGAACTGCAATTATAAATTGTATTCTACAACTTCTTCAATCGCCTTCTCATACTAGGGACACATGCCTAGATTCTGAATATTATGGATATATGTCTTGATTGCTCAATATTGTGAAATCTCTCTTTGTGGTTGTGCAGACCTTCTTCTTGGTAAGACTTGGATATTTATAACACTGAGTGCACAACTGGTCAGCAAATACAAAACCCTCTTGTTAGGGTTTATGTTGTATTTGGATTCTTGTCTTGTTGAGTCCGCTTCTTGTCCTTGCAGAAGTCCTACTAATCCCAACAAATATGGCAAGGAAATCTGCATACTTGATCACCAAGTCTTTAATATAAATCTGCAAATCCGAGTTGATGTAGGCCTTGCGCTGGAACATGTTCGCGAAACTGTTTCATCCACATGGTTCGTCTGCCTCTAAATCTTTGCCTTTGTTTGAGATGGAACATGTTCACAAACCTGTTTCATTATCCCCTTCTCGCTCATTCCTGTAACTATGTCTCGATCCTGCTTTTGTGGTAGATGATGGGCCATGTTGACAGACCTGTTTCATTGATCATTTGCTGCTCTGTGTCTGTCTTCTTCTTCTTAATTCAGATTTATTCCTTGCTTGAATAAATCATGTCTTCAGCCTTGTCTCACTCTGTGATTCTGATTATGTTCTTGTTCTATGTTGAAACATGTTTGCAGACCTGGTTCATATGCTTTGTCTAGTTCATATGCTTTGTCTATAACTCTCTTTCAGCAAAATACATTGTCGGAGTCATCTTCACCATTTCTGCTTCATGATCTCTTCTCAACCTTTCATCAACTGCACTTAATGACCCCTTCGCAATAGAAAATGTTTTCACGCTTGTTCTATTCTTTTACTGAACTGCTTTGGGACTGAATCGTCTTCATCTCATTTAACTGTTACTTGTCTGCATCTGCTTCTTTGCCATGGAACATGTCTATAGACTTGTTCTATACATCCAGTGCTGCTTGCATATCACTGTGTTCGGAATATCTTCTGAAGGTCAACCATCTGTCTAGCATTGTTTAAATTCTTTGTCTGGGCCATGTTCTAGACCTGGTTTCCTTATATTGTTGATTCACTTTGTCAATCATAAAAACTTCACACATGACTTATGCCAACACTTTCCCCATTTGCCTTTTAGGTTTGAAGGGGGTAACTGTTGGCAGTAGGGGTCTACAAAACAAACTGAAAAATCGTGCCAATCGAAAAGACAAACCAAATAGACGAGGCTTGATTTTCTTTTGGTTTGGTGTTTCGAACAAAACCGACACTTGAATATATGATTTTAAACTATATAAAGGATTTTCTTTAAAAACATATGTCAAGAAACATCTATGGTCCCTCATGGGATGTTGAACAAAACTCTATAGTGCATCCATTTTTATACTTCAATAATTCTTAATTTGCTATTAAGTGTTATTGAAATGTGTTATTTGTTCTTTCATATTTATATCTCAAGATATATTAAACTTTTATATTTTCTTCAAATTTGATATGATGTATTGTCAGCAATTTTTAGAACTAAACAAAGTGTATCCGTTTTTCAATTTTATGTTGATTTTTATGTTTAATTATTTAAAATTTGGTTAAGCTTGAACGCGTACATCATTAAAAAATTCTTGTTAGACTAAAAGAGTAACTACTGTGTTTCAATAGTGCATATGTTTGTAAATCATTACTATTGATTTATTAAAACTTTATCTATAACTCCAAAAAATAAGATTGAAATAGTACTCATGTGCAAAAGAAACCGAAAAAACTAACCAAATTGATATAGTTGGTTTCGTTCGGGTTTGATAAAAAATTAACCAAACCGCCTTAAGTATTCCCATAGTTGGTAGCAAGGAGATAAAGTAACATTGGATTCCAGCAATAGACATACATCTAGAAATAAGGAGATAAAAGTGACATTTAAATTCATGTACTCATAAATTATTATTCATCGTCCTTTGATGAAATTGACCATCCCCAACATAAAGGAATGCTGCACAATGACAACAAGATCAATACTACAACTTCTCTACCTAAGCTACAGGACTTGCCTGAACATTTGAGGCATGGAAAGAATGTAAAAAGTACGTAAAAACTCGCATGTCTTCCATCCGTCGCACTTCCTTTTGACAATAGAACAATTGTTGAACATTACTATAAGCCTTGCATGAATTTTAGTGCCTTTTAAGTTCTTTTAATCTACATACACCCAGGTCAACAACAACTACTGATTAACTTAATAAAATAACCATCAAATATTACTAGCAGTTGACGCCACATTGACCTCTTGCAACAGTTTTTGTCCCGTCATATGAGAAGGGATCAATGCGCACCCATAGCAATGAGAATATATACGCAAGAAGAACAGACCAGACAATAACAATGGTAGGTGTACGATTCTGCCATCCCAATAGACCTTTGAGGAAAGGATACAAGTGGAGAATGACCCAAAAGGCGAAGAACAACCTTCCAAACAGAGGACCCCATGACTGATATCCGCTGTTAATGGCATATGAAACACCAACCACTATTCCTACCATGTTTACAATAAGGATTGTAGTTGGAGGAATAATGAGAGATGTTCATTTGATCACATAAAGCTCTGCAAAGTCTCTATCCTCGTCAGATGCCTTTGACGTGACTGTGAAGTTGGGGTCAATCCCAGCAAGGACTTTTAGTAGACCTTGAAAGACAGCAAACAGGTGAGCAGATGTACCACCAATGACCCAGAACTGTTCATTTCTCCACCAGTCTTTAATGCTCACACCACTCCACCTAAGCTCCAGTATACCAGTTGCGAATATAGAAAGGAAAAGAAGAATAAACCACATACCAGCATAGTTGCTTATCTGCAGGAATAATTGAAATAGATACATTAAAACATAATTATGAAGGACTATTAGAGAAGGTACATAAATTGTAGGAAAGAAATAATCAAGACATCAGGTGATGCACGATAGTAATCCACATGCAGATAAAATTATTGTATTGATATCTATGAATCAGATTGAAGCCACTGAACGTGTAAATATCACTAGAGGGCAAAAGTTCCACCAGAGTAGATCTAAAAGAGACCTTCGCTTGAATAATGGAATCTTGTCCTCTTTCTATCTCAAGAGAAATAAAATCAAGGTTGAATGATAAGATCTTAACCACCTTGACCCACAAATATAAGTAGATTGGCTAGATCTTAGTCGCCTTGCCCTACTACTAAAAGGCAATTTCATTTGGTGTCCAAATGAATCCAGAAAATGAAGATTACTCAGAAGAAATCATCACTAAGAAAACACCCTAAATCACTTCCATAAAAATGGACAGATGGTGAGATCTTGCAATGCTTCCTTCATTGCCCTGATTCCTAAAAAGGAAGGCGTTGTTAAGCTCAGAGATTTGAGACCAATAAGACTAATAGGGAGTGTTTATCATATCGTTGAAAAGCTACTTGCTAAGAGATTGAAGACGGTAATCTGGAAACTCATTTCTGGGCAACAAAATGCATTTATAAAGGGAAGACAGATCACAGATGCATCACTAATTGCTAAGGAAATCCTAGACTGGAAACTAAATCAGGGGAAACATGTCTCTTGTGCAAATTGGATATAGAGAAAGCATTTGATCAACTCAACCAAAACTTCCTATTCATGAGAATGAGAAAGATGGGCTTTGGTAACAAATGGATAAAATGGATCAAGTCAACTCTAACCCAGTTGGCTGCTTCTCTCCCCAAAAGGCACTTAGATAGAAGGACCCCCTCTCTCCATTCCTCTTCATCATAGCCATGAAAGGGTCTTAGTAACATGTTAAACAAAGCCAAAAATTTGCCAATGGATCAAAGGTTTTGAAGTTGGTTCTAGGACTGGGAATACTGTGACAGTCTCACTTCTGCTATATGGAGATGATACCCTCAACTTCTGTGGGGATGAAAAATTCAAATGTTACATTTAAATTTAACTTTGCTCGTTTTTTGAAACCCTTTTAGGTTTACACATTATTATATTGTAAAGTGTCATTTTTCCAGTCAATGATGTACCTAACCTGGAGGACCTGAGATCCTATGTTACAATACTGGCAGATTGCCAACCACACATCTAGGGCTTTCACTTGGTGCCAAATTCAAATCTCATGATATATGGAGTAGAGTTAGAAGAAAAGTTGAAAGAAGTTGGATAATTGACAAATGTAATACCTTTTCATCGGAGGCAGACTCACACTCATCAATGGTGTTTTAGATAGCCTACCCACCTATCTTATGTCACTGTTCTCGATTTGAGGAAAGTTGTTGAAACAAATTGATGTAGGAGGAACTTTCTGGAAAATCAGCAAAACTCATAAATTTCACTTGGTTGAACAAAAGGCAATAACACGACCAAAGTCACAAGGTGACTTGGGGATAAGAGACCTTACAACCCACAGAGCATGTTAATGAAATGGCTATAGAGGTAATCACAAGAGGATCAAGCTGTTTGGAAGGAGGTGGTGACTGCGAAACATGGCAGTAAGAATCGCATGAGTACCAAAGTATCAACGAAAACATATGATAGAGGTCCTTAGACGTGTATCAGTATGCTAAGGGGGAAATGTTTCCACAAATGCAAGTTTAAGGTAGGCGATAGAGCAAATATAAAGTTTCGGGAAAACAGATGGCTGAGGGAATCTACATTACAAGCTGATTATCCTAATCTCTATTCCACAAGTCAACATTCAACCATTTCACAAAACAAAACTGATAACACTTGGATTTTCTCAACTCGGGAGAAACATACAAGACTGCAGCTGCAGGAGTGCCTTAATCTATTAGAAAGGCTAGGGAAATTTTCAATAAATGACCAGACACCAGACAAGCTTACTTGGGGTGATAAAGAAGATGATAAATACTCTATGAAGGTAGGATACTCTTCCCTGTATGCTCAAAATGAAATGGTAGTCAATTGTCCATGGAAGTTAATTTGGAAGACTAGGTTACCCCTAAAGGTGATTTGCTTTAGCTAGATAGCTCTCTATGAAGCATGCCTCACTGATTTTAATGGTACATCAGCTCCAAATTACATCCTTAATGATAGATTTTTAGAAAATCTTTAGTTGGATCAACCTTTCCCGTGTTAGCTCCCCTGCAGCCTTTTTGGACTTTGTTAGTTCCTTAACTTTAGACTAGACCTTTTGTAATAGAGCTAACATCTTCTTTTTGTATTTATCTTGCACTGTAAATTTTGCATCCTCTTGATGTCTTATTTAAATTTCATTACTTAATTAAAGGAAAAGTAGACTAGTTTTACGCTGGATACCAACCCACCGGCACCCTCCTATGAGCTTGAGACTGGCAAAGTGAACAGGCTCATGCAGACAGAATTTAAGAAAGATAATTGATTTTGAATTATTTACAATTAAAGATAAGCTTAGAAGACAATGTGAGAAAGAAATAATTGTGTTCTACTTACTTTCCCTCACTTCTTTTTGACAAGGTACTTACTTTCCCTAACTGTTTCCAACGTTTTTATTCTTCACCATCAAACCCTTTCCAAGGGAATCATTAGCTCAATAGCTATCTATTTGCAAAACTAGTACATGCAACCCTTTTTAATAGGATTAGTAGGATTAGTAATTACTCCATTCAGCTGTTTTTGGTATAGCTATTAGAAACAAATAAGTGTATCCTCGAGCAAAAATGAAATTGTTCACTTACCTTAGGAACAATAAATTTCCCTGTTAGAAGACAGATAGCAGGAAGAATGCAATAAGCAAGCAACGGAATTGATGTGATGGGATAAACAATGGTGTTAATATATGCTAATCTCTCCAGAAGCTTTAGTTCCCCATTGTAGCCATACCATATAGGGAAATGCCTACTCAACATAATTTCAATAGATCCTAAGGTCAACCGAAGTACTTGGTTTAAACGATCAGAAAGATTGATGGGTGCAGACCCTTTAAATGTTGGCCAAGGAGGCATACAATATATTGAAATCCATCCGCGTGTATGCATCTTAAACCCAGTCAAAATATCTTCAGTGACAGATTCGTAAATCCACCCAATCTAATAGCAAATATCAAAGTTAAACCAATAAGTACCTAGCAAAAATAATTCAACAAATCTGAGCAAAACATATTAAAATAAAGAAATAAATTGTGGTACCTCTTTTCCCCATTCAGTTTTGTCCTCATACCCATAACTAATAACATGGATTGCTTCTTTCAAAAGAGTTGAAGGATTAGTAGAAGGAGGAATGCCTCCATGTTCCATAAAGGTAGCAGCAATAAATACTGGAGACGAACCAAAGCGTTTCTCTAACCTCTTCTGTGACATTAATAGTGACTTCTCTTCATCACATCCTGAGATAAAAAGCAATACAGTCAACAAAAAGCATCATGATGAAATTATTTGTAAATTAGCAGCGCATGAGCAAAAGATAGGTAAAACAAACTGAAGACTGGAGTTGGATGATGGACAATTTGGCCATGAAAACAGAGTTGTCAAGAATTAGAGATTTGAATAGTATATGTCTAGTTTAACAGAGTAGTGACAATAGAGGGACGGGCGGACAACATAGAAATGCCAAATTTTTTGACTCATAAATGTTTCTATATGTGGTGAAAAGAACCCTAGGATACAAGAAAGGACATTTAAATCGTAAAAATATTTCCCCATTTATCTTTAATTGGGTATAGTTAAGTAGTTAGAAGCTTCAGAACCATGTCATATACATTTACCTGAGAATAAAGAACAATTCTCTAAGTGTAAGGACATACCTTCCGCACCTACTTCAATATCTTCCATATTGAAAATTGGCATAGTAGATTTAGTTCTTTTTGGTGACCTCTTCTCATCAATGTATTTCTTGTTTCCCTTCTTACGTGAGCCACAACAGCTCTTGACAATGATGTTCGGCTCCAAATCAGCCTCAGTTAATACAGGATCATATCCATACAACGCTTGCCTGTTAAAGCAGCATCCAGTTCCCACATACATTGGACCCTGAAGACCATCCAACCCTTTCAAGTTGACCTAGAAAACAACAACGTAATAAATTGAGCAGTTGCAACCATAACAAGTAATAAAAATGATGAACATTTAAGCGACACCCACATCAAAGAACACAATATTCCGATTAGCATATCGATCGTGCAAGTCAATGCCATCAAAACGTTGAGGAAACTAAACATAGCATGTCTTCTTTGAAAGAACAGGATCCATGAAGAAGCACATAGCTTCTTTAAGTGCTTTGCTATTGTTGAAGTAGTGATCACAATCCACATTCAAAAGATATGCTCCATTGGTAAGTACGGTAGAAACTCTGATCTGTAGAAAAATTAAAAAGGGTGCATACATGAAAAAACCTTCAAACTGTAAATTAAATTGATTAAGATGTTATAAGACTTTCAACATAATCAATAAGCGATATGACATATTACACCTGTAACAATTATGTAAATCACAATAGTCAACTATTTAAGCTATAAACTAAATACTGAGCTCAAAATAGTTGCAAATAAATCTTATTGTGATCATCAATTGATTACCAAAGCATTCATAGCTCCAGCTTTCTTGTGGTGCTGGAAACATGGTCACTTCTCACGAGAAACATAAACCAGATGAGGAAGTTCATTTCCATCTATATCAAGGCCTCCACTGTGCCCCAGAAAGACCTACATCCACAAAAAACAAAAAACAAATGATTGAAAATAGGAAAAGTAGGAAGGAGCATAAAATTCCATGAATCAGGAACGTCATCAGTACCTGGATCATTCCTCGATGATCCCTAGAGTTATTTCCAGGCCAAGGGGTTCCATCCTGCATTGTCCAACCTTCTCCCGGCATTCTTTGCGCTTTTGCAACGAGTGCATTAATTCGAATTTTGAACTCTTCATATTCTCTCTGCAAAGAAGATTTTTAGAATTATTATAGTGAAATAAAATGGTTCGCAGTTTCATCCAGATAAATCCTAGTTCAGAGGGAGCTTGACACTTTCTCTAACTTGTAGTTTTGCTTCTTATTGATGTATTCAATATTCAAATAATCAATAAAATCTTCTGCTTAAAGTAATTTCACAGCTTTCTACAACCATGAAAACCATAGTGTAATCTAGAACATTAGAACTAATAATAGCGCAAAGCAACTCTGGACGTATGCACTCCAAGTTACTAAATCAACAAACACGTAAATTGCATTGCCTACCTTCATTGCCCTGCGTTTTTTCAAAAAAAAAGGCTGAATCTTGTCCTTCAAATAATCTATCCTTTGAGCAAAATAGAAGTCAGGGGGCCGAGGCTCAATGTTGAACTTCTTGCAGAAGGGAACCCATTTCCTTGCAAACTCTGCAGTCTCAGATAGGGCTTCAAAAGTTAGCATTGCAGAACCATCATCTGAAACATAACATGAGACCTTGTCGACAGGGTAATCCACAGCAAGGATGGACAATACGGTATTCGCAGTAATCAGAGGAGGTTCTTTCATTGGATCCCTTTGTACTGACGAAAACATCAATAGGTACTAACTGTGAAGGTTCTCCTTCTCTATCATATCTGATAAAATAATAAAGACACATTAGATGTAAATGAAGACTGGACAAGGATTGGAAATCCCATGCTAATACAATTTCACCACGAGAGTATTTTAACAACTGATCGTAAAGCCAGCCTGTCAAGATATGTCTCACTATTGATGGGCGACCATTTTGGAAACTAATCCAGACGCCAGGATACAGCAAACAAAACTTCACAGATAACTGACACTAACCACAAAGTATAGACATCATTCACTAGATGAGTTAGACGGTATTGCATGAAAAAGCCCATGATAATTAACCGGAGTATGATTATAACGCGATAAGGGGTAAGGTGAGATGAAGGAATAGGCACCACACGACTAAGAGGATGGCGAGCATCATCAGGCCTATCCAAGGAATAAACAAAAATAGTCACATATTTGAGTATCTTAACTCTTGCCATCACACCTTTTACAATGGTGAAACAACAGGAAAATAAATTTTGCCCAAGAGAAATTCACTAATCAATAAAGAGCTACTTTGGGATAATTAAATGGAAAATAATTTAACTTTCTCTTTCCTAACTAATAAATGCATGCAATGATCTGATAGACAGGAGTAAAGTTGCATAATCATTATTTTTTAGAAGGTAAGTAGAATAAATTTGGATAAATAAGGATACTCCAAATATTTGTACAAAAATAATTGCTCAAATATTTCTCAGGTTGAGCTAAATATATAAAACACAGTTCTAATAGTTCCCTCAATTTTTCAGTTAATAGATAAGTTGCTCACAATTGGAATTCCTCTCCATTTGATCTTGTCCTTTCAATGTCTCCCTTCCCTTCTGTGTGTCTGTTGTTCATGTGCGTTGTATTCTTCTCTCGTTTTAGTTTCCAGCCTTCTACTCTCTCTTTCCAATCAACACTTCCAAGCCCATAGGAATTCAAGTCCTTTGAGGAATCCACAATCCTCACAGGAACTAGTAAAACATATAAAATAGTCTCAGAAGAAAAAGGAATGAAAGGATTTCATTATGGTCATCTAATGGAGATATTGAAACAACTTGTACCTGGCAATTTAGGATCTACATAAGGCAAGGATATCTGCTTGTCTCTTGGACCTAGAGGTCTGCACATACTTCTTATAGATTGTGTGGCATCAGAATCTCACCAGATACCTAAGATCAAATATGCTTTCTTAAGTTCAATAAAATTCAAAATAAAAGAAAATCAGAAAATTTACAACACATTTACCCACAGATCATGTGTCTCGTGTGACATTCCAAATTTCATAAGGTACCCAAGATCAATCATGTTTTGAGAAGCTCAATAAATTAAAAAACAAAACATTATAAAGAAAAAAGTTTATAATCATTTGCCTACTTAAACAACAATTACGCCTCAACCCCATGCATATATAGAATTTCTCTTAATCCAATAACATTTTGTAGTTCTTTAGATAAGGAGTAAGGACAAAAAAAAAGCATTTCATTTAATAAAAATAAAAGTATAAAATAACAGAAGGTCATCTAGGCTACAATACTTGTTTGAAGGACAACAATCTAATAGAGTCAGAAAAACTAGTCCTTTTCATCATGGGCAGTAAAAACTCGGAATAAATCTCCAAACGTAGTTTCGACAAAAATGAAATACGTACATAATATAGATGGCCTTATAGAGTTCCTTCACACTCTACAAGATCTATAGGATAATCTCAAATGCTTTATAACAACACTTTGTGTATATAAGCATCCTCTTAGTCCTGTATCGA
Organism: Lycium ferocissimum; assembly: GCF_029784015.1. NCBI lineage: Eukaryota > Viridiplantae > Streptophyta > Magnoliopsida > Solanales > Solanaceae > Lycium > Lycium ferocissimum. Next base: position 54,454,806 of record NC_081344.1, read on the forward strand.
TAAAAGCTTGTTATTTATTAACACAAAAAAAGTTTTTCTTTACAGGCCATGTGATGGATAATTAAGACAACAGAGTAGGCAAATATTCAAAAGCAGAATCTAAAAACAATGTCAAGACATCTATATAGTGACATTGCATTGCATTAAATTCTTATTTACAAATTCGTACTGTTGGATTTGGACTTGGTACTTGTACTATGAGATGATATTTGGATTTGGTGATCTATACTTGTGGAGGTATTTGAACTTTGTATTATGTACTTGTGGTGACATTCGGACTTGGTATTTAGTGATTGTAATTCCGCTCTTCGATAGTGTTGGATGTACTTATTGTGAGTGTGTCTACCTTTTAGTCTCTTACTTATATAAATGTTAGTTAAATGTTGTCGGCCTATGATTCCTACTCGCTACGTGTTGTTGTACTGATTCTACCTTGCTGCATTCTTTTATGAGTGTTGAGTACGTGGCTGGATTGACTTCTTCCCCTCAAGACTGAGGTGGTTGGATTAACTTCTTCCCCTCGAGACTAACTCCCAAGGCATTACTTACGAGCATCTAGGGTAATCATATGGCCAGATCCACAGCCCGGATGACTCGTCTAATTTTACTTGTCTTATTCGATGCTTCTGAGACAGTATTTTATTTTGACACTATGTATTCAGACTTTTAGTTATGTAGTGGCTCTTGTACGGCCTAGACCGGATTTTGGGATTGATGTAACATTTTTGCACTTATCTATTTCAAACTTGTTAGATATTTATGTTGGTTGGGTTATTCTATTGTTGTTTGAATGGTGATAAAGGGACAGGTTCGCCTACCAGGTGGGAAAGGGTAGGTGCCCGCACGTTTCTCGATTTGGGACGTGACAAGTTGGTATCAGAGCCCTAGGTTACCCAGTTTACAAGTGCAAGAGCATGTGTAGTAGAATTTTGCGGATCGGTATGATGAGCTCTGTACTTATCTGCGAGAGGCTATAGGACATTTAGGAAACTTCACATTCTTTCGTGCTACTTTGTCCAAATTAGTATCTGGAACTTTCAAATTGGTATCTGATTCATTTCTATTCTCTCACAGATGGTAAGGACACGCGCCACTATTGTGAGGGATTAGGTGCTTGAGCCTGCTACTAGGGCAGGTACTCGAGGATGAAGACAGGCGAGAAGCCACGGCCAGGATAGAGATTGTGGAGCTACATCAGTCAGGGGTAGGGCCCATATACCTGGACAGAGATGAGCATGATTAGCTATCTCCGGAGCCTTTGCTAGGATAGCAGCCGGAGCACCAGCCCGAGAAAGCACAGGTAGTCAGGGGAGGTATGGGGCTAGCCCAGACCCACCCCGAGGGTATGTCAAACGCAGCCTTCCAAGATACCATGGCCAGAATACTTCTTCATCTTGATGGGCAGCAAGCCGTAGGTGGTACCACTACACCTGGTGGTGGTTCCCAGACTCGAGCCAGGGTACGGACTCCCAAGCAGGGCCAAACTATGGGGATGCAACCTGCTGTTACCATGGCCCCACGTATAGATGGTATCCCAGCCTCTGAGGGTGCTCCCAGACCAGTAGTAGCTCAGACTCTGATAGTTGGGGATCAGGACCTCGTCAGTAAGTTTTTAAAGATGGAGCCGCCTAGATTTTTCGGCAAGCGCAGCGAGGATGCATACGAGTTCACAGTGGAGATGCATGAGGCACTTTACAAGATAGGCATTATGGAGTCTCACGGCATGGATTACGTGTCCTTTCAGTTTAGTGGTGATGCAAAGACTTGGTGGAGGTATTATATTGAGGGCAAACCCATTGATGAACCTCCACTCACCTGGAGCCAGTTCCATCAAGCATTCTTGGAGAAGTACGTGTCGCGTGCTTTGAGGGACGACCTCAGAGATGAGTTCTCCCATTTGTAGCAGAGAGGGATATCTGTATCAGAGTATGAAGCCAGATTTCTAATTTTGGCTAGGTAAGCAACCCAGTTGATTTTCACATAGGCGGAGAGGATTCGTAGATTTATTGGTGGACTTGTTCTTCCACTCCATATTGCTTGTCTCCAGCTTGTGGCCATGGGTTCTTCTGTCCAGGCAGTCGTTGATCATGCCGTGAGTGTTGAGTCTGCCAAGGCTCATTTTATGGGAGGATCTAGTGAGAAGAGGCCACGTCAGTATGGTGGTTTTAGTGGCTCCATTTATAGAGGCGGGGGACAATGTTGTGGGCCTTATTAGTCAGCCCCCAGTAGCCTCATTTAGTCAATTGTAGGCATCTTCTTGGTGGTCCTTCTAGACCCAATGGTTATGGGGCCGGACAGTCTCATGGTGGATCAGTACCCCTACGGGTACAATTATAATTCTCTTTATCACACCCATTTACTATTCTCCCAAGAACTCATCAATTCACAACTATAAATGATTAGAGAGTAGAAGCATTAGCTTTTTGAAGTCCAATCCTCTTGAATTCTAGTTCTAGGTTTTCCATGTCCAACAATAATGTTCCAATCATAACTCTATGGATTAGAAGGGTTTACTCAAGTTAGAAAGGGATTAGGGACTTGAATTCAACCTAGAATCAGCATAAAACTTACCTTGGAGGGTTCTTGAGGCTTGGGACTTGTTCCCTCTGACTTTAGGGTGATTTTCGTGACTAGAGGTGTTAGGGAAATAAACCCCAAGCTTAAATATAACTTAAAACGCGAAAACCTAACTTCTGACCCGAAACCCGACCTTATACATGATGGGCCCACGACCCCCTACAGGTCAGTATTCAGAGACGGTGTTTTTGTCTGATCGGCCCGCGACGCAGTTCCATCGCATGCGCCCTCACAAGCAACATATGTCGGTTCTGCATAGTGTTCGGTAAAATGGGTATAACTTCTTGTACATAGCTCAGTTCAGGATCCATAATATACCGTTGGAAATCTATTTCAAAGGAATACAACTTTCATGTTTTAAGTTTCCTCAAATTCTCAACGGATTTTCATGAAATTGGGCTGGAAGGCAGACGTATCGAAAACTTAGCCGATTCTATAGAATTTTAAGCGCCTTACTATTAGCCATCTTGAGATGGTCATATCTCCTTGCTCCGATCTATGATTAGCCTGGTCCTTATATCGTTAGAAAGGTATTTCTATGTACTACAACTTTCATTGAGGGTATATTCTCAAATTCCCAACTAATCAAGGAATTATGGCTGCCCAAAGTAGGCCTATTAACCATTTTCGTAAAACGTTCAAACCTTCAGTTTTTCCACTAAAACTCTAATGATACGAGTCTAACCTTAGTTCTAAGATACAGGGTGTAACATTTACCTTTGGTGAGACTTCGTATAGTGAAGCACATATTTAGATTATAATGTCGGAGACAGCATGTGAACCTTGGGGTAAGAAGTCGGGTTGCATACTGCCTTAGGTTGGGCCCTGATGTGTGTTGGGACTAGCCACTCTGTTATGTGTACTTAATTATCCTATTGTGTTGGCTCGATGCCATAAGTAGTTGGTAGATATTGAATTCTGTGTTATTGTCTTGATTGGGATAGAATTGACATACCCATTATTGGTATTTGTACTTAGATATGTTGTTGGCGTAGCCCTTTGTTGGTACATGCAATATTGATATATTATTGGCATACCACTATTGGTATTGTGATATAATACATTGTTGGCGTACCCCATTGTTGGTACTTGTAATGTTGAATTCTATTGTTGATGATTGATATACGTATTGCACGCATTCTTTCACATTCATGATGCATGGCCGATACCCGGTGATGATCCGGTATCGTTCAGTGAGTAAACTGATATTTTGATAAACTATTTTACTTGAGTGATTATGAAAAGGCCGATGTCCGAAGATCAATTCCGGAATCGTTGATTGTATAAAACTGATATTTGATAAACTCTTTTACTTGAGTGATTGCGAGATGGCCGATGACCGATGATCTATTTCGGCATCGTTGTTACATGGCCGATTCTGATGATATTTTTGGAATCGTTGTTAGTGCATGGATTCTGCGGGTCCCCCAGGGTGGTGCTGGTAAAAACCCCCAGTGGGCAAAGATCCGGGGTCCCGTCTGTCTATTGGGCAAAGATCCAGGACGGGTGGCACTTAGACTTTGCGAGTCATGCTGGGTTGTGCTACCGAGACGTCGATATTTCGTTCGGAGTACATATGTACACCTCATTTGCATTGCATTCATACCATTATTGCACTGCATTGCGTTATGACTTGATTGAGATATTTGGTGATTGGATTGTGATGATCGAATTGGATCGGATATATTCAGACTTGACATATTTGGGTTTAGAAGCTTTACATAGGCGATGACGGATACTTGGTTGTGATTATATTGTCGTATGCTTGGTTGCTTTATTTGCTTATCTGCTTTATTATCTGAATTGTGTTAACTATGCTTAGTCGGTCAATGATGCCTACCAGTACTGTTATTTGTACTGACCTACACTTGTTGCATTCTTTTATGAATGCAGAGTACCAGGTAAGATCCACTTCCGTGACCCGTGACTGATCGACGCTTCAGCTTTCTCTCGAGTTTCCAGGGTGAGCATGGCGTCTGCTGACCTTGAAGACTTTCCTATCATATGTCCTACTTTTATTTCAAAGACATAGACATTTATGTATTAGTATTCCAGATTGTATTATTCTCTTTAGATGCTCTTGTATTATTCAGACTAGACCCTGGGGGTGTTTATTGTCTTTCGCACTTTCTACTACTTATATATAGATATATCGTGAGATTTACGTATTTTTTCTATTCCGCTGTTTAAATTCATTCCTTAGTGTATTTATTCATTATTGGGTTGAGGGTTCCCTTACTGAGGTGGGAAGGTAAGTGCCCGCACGGCCTAAGCAAAATAGGTCGTGACAATCTGATGATTTCACAGCTAATAGGCTTGAATCTGCCATTTGCGTTGATTAATTTTAAGGTTGAAAAATCTGGGTTCATGCCCAAATTGGCGATTTTCACTTGAATCTCGAAATTGACCCATTCTTGAGTTGTTTTAGCAATTGATTAGTAGGATTAAACTCCAAGAACGTTGAATTGTATATTTCACTTTCGAAATGACCGTTTTACCTTTGTGGGCCTGTTTCCCCCTTTCTCCATACTTGAATTTGATTTGAAGGATAAGTATAGCAATATGGGTGTTGTTCTTCATTATTTCTATTCTAGAATTTGAATAGGATTAGACTTTAAGTATTTGGAGGCGCTACGAAAGGGCAAAGCTAAGGTGTGATTGTTTGTTGCTCCTGCTCGGCTACCAGGTAGGTTACGATTTACCTTATGGTTAGACTTCAGTTGGCGAGGCATATGTAGAGTTAGCGATTGTTGGAGAAAGCATGTTATGCCTTCGGGTATGAAGTTAGGATGGATTTCTTAGGTTGGTACTATTTGATTGTGGCTTATTGCCTTGTTGTGATCTATTGGTTTGTTGCCACGTGTGTGCTACTAGACTCGATGATTAATCATTTGTTCATGATTACGAAATCGTATCTCTCATTTGTTAAGTATTGTCTTGTAAAGAGGAAGGACTTGATACTGAGATTGTTATTGTGATATGTGTCCATGTGTGGCAGATTTGGCATTGATATACTCTTGTTGATGTTGATATCATGCATGCATTCATACTTATATATTGGGATCGGGTAGCCCACCGCAACACATATATTGGACCGAGTTTCACGTTCTGCAACATATATTGGATCGGGTTGTACGTTCCGTAACATATATTGGATCGGGTTGCACGTTCCGCAACAGATATTGGGTCGGGCTGTGCGCCACAGCAGGTACATGGATTCGCGAGTCCCCCATAGGTCATGACTATCGAGGTGTGGAGGTATTCCCAGAATGTGTGTGTATTATTGCATTACATTGCGTTCTTATTTACATATTCGTACTGTTGGATTTCAACTTGGTACTTGTGATGATATTCGGACTTGGTGATTTTTATACTTCTGAAGGCATTTGGACTTGGTATTCTGTACTAGTGGTGACATTCGAACTTGGTATTTACTGATTGTGGTTCCGCTCTTGGACAGTGTTGGTTGTACTTATTGTGGGCATGTCTACCATTCAGTATCTTACTTATATATATGTTAGCTAACTGTTGTCAGCCTACTCAGTACGTGTTGTTGTATTGATTCTACCTTGCTGCATTCTTTTATGAGTTCAGAGCACGTGGCTGGATCGACTTCTTCCCCTCGAGACTAACTCTCGAGGCATAACTGACGAGCATCTAAGGTGAGCACATGGCCAGATCCGCAGCCCGGAAGACATCTCTTATTTTACTTGGCTTATTCGCTACTCCTGAGATAGTATTTCAATTTGAGACTATGTATTCAGACTTTTAGTTATGTAGTGACTCTTGTACGGCCTACACCAGATTTTGGGATTGATGTAATATTTCCACAGTTATCTATTTCAAACTTGTTAGATATTTATGTTTGTTGGGTTATTCAATTGTTGTTGAATGTTGATAAAGGGACGGGTTCTCCTACCAAGTGGGAAAAGAGTAGGTGCCCGCACGTTCCTCGATTTGGGACTTGACAGATAACTCGTATTATGATTTTCCTTCATGGAAATTATTATGGCTTCTATATATGTGTTGTTGACGAGGTTGAATTATGTATAGCATATATTCCATATTCATATGCTATTGACTTGTCATGATTGCATTGAAATGATGATAAGAGAGAGAGTGGAGCCTCCGAGGTCTTTGTCGGAGAGCATAAAAAAGAGAGGGTGCCCGTCATCCGAGGCAACATACCGGAGCAGAAGAGAGTGCTCGTGATCCGAGGTACATACCGGAGCTAGCATGGTACATGGACTTCATGATGCCCCCATGGGTCATAACTATTATGACATTGTCCGTAGCATATGCGTATGGTACAGAGAGGAGGTATGGGGGCATTGCAGAACATAATATTACATTCATACCACATCACACATGGCACATTATCTATTGATTCGTGGTTGTTGCTATCTTTGAGTTATTGTTGTTTTGATGCCTTAATTTATGATTTGACAAACTAGTGGATTAGAGGCTCCATCTAGTCTTATGACTTGAGTTGTGAGATCCATTATGGCTATCATTATGGTGTGATTTTCCTAATTTTCATTGTTGTGTGTTAGTGTCGATTGCTTAGATGTTCTATCTGTTAATTTTTGTCTATGTATATGCGTGAACTAATCGTTGTCGGCCTATAATACCTACGAGTACGTGTGTTTGTACTCATACTACTCTTGCTGCACTTTTCCTTAGGTGTAGAGTACGTCGCAAGTTCCAGTTCCAGTCATCGTGGGTGAACCCGAGGCTTGCTGCTAAAGTTTCAGGGGTGAGCCATTTTCCAGATCCGCAGCCCCGAGGATCTTTTATATATATATTTGTCTTTTCTTTTCCGAGATATTATTATTAGGCTATGACTTGTATTTCCTTTTCAGACTATGTATTTATGTATTAGTACTTCCGCACTATTTATTCATTTATACTGAGACTGTTAGCATGTTATCTTCTTATTTCCGCTTGATGAATGTTAATTAAAATGAGTTAGTTTAAGGGAAGGGTTCGCCCACCAGGGGGTTAGTGTGGGTGCTCTCATGAACCACAAGTTGGGACGTAACAATATAGAAGCTACAATATATAGTGCTAAAAAAATTTAGACTTATTCAATCTCAGTGCATAATATTAGATAAAGAAATGCGACAACCTCGCCCCCAAAGCAACATTATTTTATTAGGATAAAAGGTGTAACTGAACAGTAGCTACTTGTAGCTTCAAGTCTTCAATTGTTATTTTCCATATGGAAACATATTTGAGGTAAGGATAAGCCATGTCCATTTTTCGCCAAATTTTACCTTTCCTCGCAGAATATAATGAATTGAGAGCAAAAAGTGAACCAATAAGATCTCTCCTAGCAGTGTCAGGATGCACTTAAACAGTTAAAAGATCATAATTGCAACGAAATTAGAATCAAGTTCAATTATGAAAAAGATCTCAGTCTCATTCATCAGAATATCACATCCAACGTACATCAATCTCCCACTAATCATACAAAGACAAACTGTTAACCTAAAGCTCACTCTATGCTTCAACCAAGAGTCATCGTACAACCCAAATTCAAGTATATTTTGCGAATTTAGATTCTCAAGAATTAAGATAAACACTTCAAAGTTCAAATTCAATCTCCTAATTCAGCTCAAAGATAAAATCAAACTATTACACACTCATACATTAGATCCTAACATTACAATCAATTGAAAAAAGAATAAAGAAAAGAGAAGCAAATTCGAGTATTGAAAAGCCAGAAAGTATAACCAAAAATCATAGCCCACTATCAGAATTTTCCTAATCGAATGGAAAGATACTAAACTTATTAGAAATCTCACCAATAAACATTACACAATAGATCTAAACACCACATTAGAAAAAAATGGATAAATAAGAGAGAGAAAAACAAATAATATAATTGAAATAGAACAACAAATAAAAGGGTATTGTCAAAACCATATCCCACTATCAGAACTATCCTAATCGGATGGAAAGAACCTAACTTTATTAGAAATATCACTAATACACAGTAGCTAAAAACACCAAGTGAATAAAGACGAGAGAGAAAACCAAATTGTATAACTGAAAAAGAACATCGCTAAAACCATACCTCACTATCAGAGTCAAGGGGAATTTGAACCAATTCATTCATCTTGTGTGATCCAGCAACCATTCCTACACTTGCCTCCCTTTCTCTTTTCTGGGTGTTTTAATACATGCAATGAAAAGATCTTTAAAAATCAAGGAAAAATGGAAAGGGGTATTTGGCTATGACAGTGATCAGATGCTAAAGTGAAGTAGCTTCTTTGCCAATCAACTGGCATCACTTGTTCTCTATTTGTTCACTTGTTCTCTCTCTCTCTCTCTCTCTCTCTCTATATATATATATATATATATATATATATATTGCTTTCTCTTTTATAATTTTTATTGTGTTATTGGGAAATTAGTTTGGTTGACGTTTTTATTTTTGTAGGGAAAAGGTATCAAAAATGCATTTAATGTTTGTAATTTGTTTCATATTTATCATTTATTAATCTATCGTCCTAAAAATGTCCTTATTCTTATCTTTTATCTCAAATATATATTGAATACTTTAATAAGGTTCAAAAATGCCCATCGCACTAATGGTGGAAGTCACATGGGGCATATTTAGACCTTTTTAGTTGTTCAGGGTATATTTGGACCTTTTAAATTTCTGAATTGCATGTGCAAAATTATTGCATTTGCTATTAAATGGGCATGATTTTTCTTTCCAACGAAGAATTGCATGTATGTGTAGAGAAAACAAAGAGAACAAAAATTGAAATTATTCCTTGAAGAAATAAAGCGCAACTCAAGTTATCGACATGTTAGTAAATTTTGTTGCCTCCCAAATAAATTTATTGTTTCCGCCTATGTATTAGGGGAAGTTTATCTCTCTTGAATAAGTATTTCTATTACTGATCAGGAGAGAGAAGTTCTCTAGGGTTTATTCATAATAAAAGAGATAGGATTAAGAGGTTAGAACTTTGGAAATGAGAAATTCCGAAAAAAAGAGTACCCTGCATGATCTTTTGTAAAATATTTTTACTAAGATTTTATTTAATTTAATGTTGCTAAAATTATAGGATTGCCCATTTTTTAGGGAGAATGTGTGTTATTGTAACCATGGTCCGACTATAGTTTTAATTAATTAAATCGAAATTATTAATTGTAAGATGAGGGGTGTATGTGTGTGTCACGACCCATTTCGCGGTCATGATGGCACCCACACTACCCCTGGTGGGGGAACCATCCCTTAATCACACACACACACACACACACACACACACACACACACACACACACACACACACACATATATATATATATATATATATATATATATATATATATATATATATATAAGTGTGGAAGTACTTAACGATTACAACCCAAAACCTGGTCTTAAACTTGTACAAGAGCTTCTAAATCGAAGATATATAGTACGAAATATCGAATACAACTCAAGGTACTAAAATGGAATACTATCAGTAGAATAGGTAATAGACAGCATATCATAAGAAGAGACCCAAGGTTGCAGGTCCGGCTAGTAGCTCACCCTAAATTCTCTGATGGGCAGCCTAGGGATCAGTCACGAGGTCACGAACCGGAACTTAGATCAAACTCTGCACACCACAAAAAGTGCAGCAAGAGTAGTATGAGTACAATACTACTACTCATAGGCATCATAGGCCGACAACGATTAGATAACGAATATAAGATGTAGGAAATAATAAGTAAAGCAGATGAGACAATCAAGTACAGTCACGAAATCAAAGATCGGTTACAGTTTCAGAGAGAGTACGTAAATCATCAAATAAGCAGTCATGAGTGGATGAATGAATATATGCAATGCAATGGCCAACTCTCCACTCCCATAAACACATGCTAAGGGCTATGCCTCAAAGCCATGACCCATGGGGGACCTACGAAGTCCATGTACCAAATCGCTCTCCGGCAAAGACCTCAAAGGATATCAATATATCTCGCTCTCTGGAAAAGTCCTCGTGCTTCTATCAACCACTCTCGCTCTCAGGCAAAGACCTCGGAAGCTATCAATATATCTCGCTCTACGGCAAAGGCCTCGGAGGCTATCAATCACTCTCGCACCATCATATCAGTCATATATGAAAATAGAATGCATGTCATGCATGGAATCAATTTCAACAACATCGCAAATCATAGAATCAATAGATGCATGCCACGAATACAAATCACAACTCAAGTTGATAATATTATCCTTCCTTTTTCCAAGAGGTAAGTTAGATATCAAGTGACAAAGGTAGATTCAATCAATAATCACAAATATTAGCAAACATTGCGACAAGCCCACGTAACAACATCAGCACCAACCAGTGGATTCATCACCACAACCATGCCCGAAGGCCCATCGTGCTTTCCCTGTATATTTCTACAAACTACATACGCTTATCTAATCGGAGTCTAAAAAGGTAAGTTGTAACTTACCTCAAAGCCAAACAGATGCCACGAACCTCAAGCCAACACCTTTCCCTTTCGAAAAGCCTCAGAACGATCAAAGTCTATCAAATACACATTCTATGTAAGAATACGAGTCCAATATTGCTATACTTCTAAACGGAACCCCAAAACACATCCCAAAAAGTGACCCCAGACCCACAAGGGAAAAATTGGAATTTTAAATTAGAAACATGCTTGCCATAATCTGAAAAGTCAAAATCCTAAGTTTCATGAAAATCTAACCCCAAATAAGCCTCCAACTTCATTAATTATCAAAAAAAAAAAAAAAACCAAATTATGGAAAAACCCTTAATCTCATATCAAGAATCTTGGATTGAATAGGAAATTCAAGCTTAGGAATAGTTTGCCCATTGATTAGTAAGTCTAAATCCACAAGATAGACTCAAAAGGCCTAAATCTTAGCATTAATCTCAAGAAATACATACTCTTAAGAAATTGGGTTTAAACCTTAAGTTTTATTCCTTCAATTCATGGAAAGAAAGGTAAAACAATGAAAGAAACCATTAGTAATTACTAAGATTGTGTCATGACCCAACCGGAGGGCTATTATGGGCACCCGAAGCTAACCCACCAAGCACCTCATGACATGCATCTCCTAGTCATATCTAAGCAGGCCACAAAGCTAACTCATAAATATCATAATCTGTAAGGGACACGAGTTCAAGAGATATGTGCACATAGATATGTATATTCGCCATCAACTATGCCCATATATACAAGCTGACAAGGCTACCAAAATGATATAACAAAATATGGACTGAAAAGGTCATAGAACATCTAACTGTACATATCTGTCTACGAGCCTCTACATGGAATGAATAACATCATAAGGATGGGACAAGACCCCACCATGCCCATATATATACACACAAGAGAATAGTACCAGCTGAACTGCAGCTTCGGAATAAGCGGAGCCTCCTGTACAATCGTTGATGAAGCAGCCATAGGTCAGGTCTGTCTCCTTGTCTACTTGCGGGCATGAACGCAGCATCCACAAACAAAGGACGTCAATACAAATAATGTACCGAGTATGTAAGGCATGAGTAACAACATAATCAAAGTATAAAGATAACTTAAGATAAAGGAGATCAACCTGTACCTATGAATTCCCTTTAAGGCGAATGTCACGCATGCTTGGCTTTTATTACATACATATATAATACCGTACCCGGCCATATAGGCTTGGTGTTATCATAATATTATCATCATCCCGCGTCCGGGGCATCCCGCGTCCGAGGTAACATTATAACACCGCACTTATGCGGTGGTGTGTGCACATCTACGTGCCGCCGACCGACTATATAAGCGCGCGGCTCGGTGTGAGAAAATAAATAAATATATATATATATATATATATATATATATATATATATATATATATATATATATATATATATATATATATATATATATATATATAAAGCATGCATAAGAGCCTAAATAAAGCTATAACTCTATCGGAGTGACGTAAAAAAGGTCGGTAAACCTACGATTGTCACTATCATTATCATCATGAACATATCTCACCTTGAAGGGACAATAATAGTAAGATGAGATCAATAATAATTAATCAATAATCATGAGACAAGGATCAATAATATCATAAGAGAATCAAGAATATAAGCTTCTAGTATTTCTAGGGATAGAGTCTATATAGATATCATTCGTATGGGTTGTATCAATGAGATTATGCCATAAGAAAGACAGGGACAGCCTTATATACCTTGTCGTCTCCTTAACTACTTAACGCTTATCCTCTCAAGCTTATAAATCTACATTCAAGATGATTCATACTAGAGTTAAGCCTTGAAAACTTTGATGAAGTCAAACTAGAGTAATTAGTGAGCTAGCGAAAATTGGTCAACATTTCCCCTATTTCATCTAAACCAAATTCCAAAACAACTCCCAAACACAATAACAACACCAACAATACCATAGTCAATAAATTATATTCAAATTAAACGTAAATCAATCCAAAATCCCTTACCAAAATCACCCATAGCCATCAACTTCAACTTAATACCTTGTGACTTCTCTACTACGATTCTCTTCTTTTTTAAGACTTGCTAAACCTTCAAGTTAAATCAATCGTAAGAAATAAGTTGAAGAACATACCTTATACTACAAGAACTTCACCTCACTCAACTTCTTCCAAGACCAAATTCACCACAACATTAAGTAGAGGCAAGAACAATCATTTTCCATAAATTAGCTTTGGGTTTCGGAGTTTGATCTTCTCCTGTGATGGTATGGAATGCTTTGGAATGATGAAGAACCTTCAATAAAACTCTTATAATGTAGAGAGAGAAGTGTGGAAAGTGTATATGAAAAATGGGACCTTTTGGAGCTTAAAAAGGGTTTAAAACCGCCCCATCGCTTTATGTTGAGGTGGAGATGCGGCCCAGCAAGTTGGACTTGTGGCCGCATAATCCCACAGCAACATGGGGTGGTGCTAGGTAGTAAGGTCCCTCAAAAATGGGAGTTTTTGGCCAGTATGTTGCACAGCAAACTCAGTATGCGGCCACAAACTGCCCAAAAACCCCACATTTTGCGAAAATGCATTTTTTTTGATTCGTTTGAACTCCAATCCTTATTATCACGACCCAACCGGAGGGCCATGACGGGCACCCGGTGCTAACTCACCCGGGCACCTCTTATCGTACTTTTATATTCACATCTAGGTGAGCCACATGGCTTACTCATAATTTACATACATCAATAGTCCTAATCTCATTGGGCAACAGCACGTTTATATCATCATCAATAATAATGTCCATATCCATATACACAAGCCGACGAGGCTATCAAAATGATATACAAAATATGAGCCGACAAGGCTGCAAGACATCTAACCATACACAGCGTCTACGAGCCTCTAGAGGAGTAGGTAACATCATATAGGTCGGACGGGACCCCGCCGTGCCCATATGTATGTACACAAAAGAATAATACCAAAAGGCCGTAGCTCGGATGAAATGGAGCTCTCTATGCGATCCGAATAAGAAATCTATGGATCAAGCCTGTCTCCCTGTCCACCTACGGGCATGACGTAGCGTCCACAAACAAAAAGACGTCAGTACGAATAATGTACTGAGTATGTAAAGCATAATCAACATCATAGTAGGTGCATAAGAGACAGCATGAGAAATATTATAAGATATAGCATAAGATGGAAGAATCAAGAGGTAATAGAGTCATTTGTACCTCTAGGCCTTTATCATGTCTACTTACTTGTCTTTAATAGGGACCTTCTATTTCTAATGCTTACTCGTGTACATACATACATATATATATTCGTATTCGTATCCTTATCATACTTGACCATGAAGGTTCGGCGGTTCACATACCTAGCCATGACAAGGCTCGGTGATTATACATACCTGGCCCTACCAAGGCTCAGTGTCATCCATACCCAACTGTAGTGGTGTGCGCGCGATAGGTATCATACCCGGCCATATGAGCTCCGTGTCACATAATGGTCATACATACGTAGACATGTATACATAAAAGTCCATAAGTATCATTGACTTCATTACCATCGTCATTTTCATTACATTTATCCTTAGAGGATCATCTATCATATAGGGGAGGCAATAGTATCGTGAAAGTATCGAGAACCATGAGCTTTGGTAATCTTAGAGCTAGAGTCATTTGGAAGACATTATGGAACTCATAAAAGGATACATACATATATATATATATATATATATATATATATATATATATATATATATATATATATATATATATATATATATATATATATATATATATATATAATGTATACAACAAGGAACCATGCCTTAATGAAAGAAGGGTTAGCCTTACATACCTCTTCATCTTCTTAACTAATTAACGTTCACTGTCGAATCTTGAACAATCTACATTAGAAGGATTCATACCATAGTTAAGCCTTAATGACACTCTTAAATTCAAACTAGAATAATTCATGATCTAATGAAAATTGGGCAGCATTTCCCCTATTTCGTCAACTTCCACCATATTACAAAACAACTCCCAACCATCCATAATACACCCATAATATCATAATCAAGTAATCACATTCCATTAAGCCTTCAAAATTCATCTCTATGTTCAACTTATACCAACAACCTCACACCCATTTTAGCACATTTTCATACAATGCTTCCTTATCACTATTACTACCTTCCATAACAAGATTATATCCATATTATACAAAGAATCATGACTCACGTTAGCTTACTACTCAAAAACATCATAAAAGTTGCATTTAGCCCTCATTTTCTACTTTCTTCTTCTACCCAAGTTCTTCAACAACCAAGCATTCACGATAACATGAAATAAGAATGAAAACTAACCTTTTATCTCATAGGAAAGAGCTTTAGAGCAGCTACCAACTTAGGTGAAAACCCTAGCTTCAATGCTCAAGAAAAGACCACTCATACGGTCCGTATAAGTGGACCGTATAACACCACCAAGAAAAGACCCTTTCTGTTGAGGTCAAGTTATACGGACCCTCCTTATACGGACCGTATAAAGTTATACGGACCGTATAAGTGGTCGTACAACTCCCAGTTTTGCGAAACTTTCTCTCGTTGATTCGTTTGACTTCCAATCCTCGTGGAACCTTCTTGGCACTTACATAATACTTCATTAATCATACAATAGGCCCTATAGCAACTCCTCAAGACATCACTAAATAAATATTAGCTCTGTTATAGCGAGAACCTTTCTGAACATGACTTATATTTTACTTTCTTCAACAAACTAAAACTCATATATTCGTACAACTTCAAAATTTTATGGTATGCACCTTAAGCTATCTAATACCTTCTTTAATCTCGTAGGGGTTCCATAATCACCTCAAACTCATGTTAGCCTACTCACAAGGCAACAAAAATTAGAAATTTCTGAGGTGTAACAATTATTGTACCGCCTTAACACTTATGTAACCTCTCATAACCCATATAAGAGTCCCTATAACTCCCTATCAAGCTAATGCTAAACAATGTATAGCATAAATGATGTGAAATCTTCCGAAAACATGACACCAATTCTAACCTTCAACGAACTCGCTTCAGCCGATTCATTTAACTCCGAAACCTTAAGGTACATACTTTAAATTGTTAGATATCTTCCTTAACTTCGTAAGGCTTCATGTCCACTTTGGGCTTACGTTAGCTTACTTATAATGCAAACGGCGCGAAGTTTTCCAAGGTGTAACCTTCTTTCCCCCCTTAGGAACATTCGTCCTCGAATGTTAGACTCTTAGGGGTCTTACAAAAATTTCAGCAGAGTTTCCCCTGCAACTATACCACTACCATCCATTCACAACAACTCAAAATATACTACGCCTCACAGGGCCACAACAATAATAACAATAATGGCCCCACACGACCAAGAAATCATAAAAAGAAAACATTACGCTTTTTGAGACAATGGTGTCTGTCCGATCTCCTCTGGGAGTGAAAACAAGTGTGGATACCTGGACCTCATATCTTTTTCAGCTTTCCGAGTCATTTCTTCACTATTACTGTTTATCTAGAGAACTTTGACTGAAGCTACATGCTTAGTCCTCAATCTCCGAACCTGCCTATCTAAGACAGCAATGGGGACCTCTTCGTAAGATAATTGCTCAGTAACCTGAACATCATCTATGGGTACAACTCTGGAAGGATCTCCAGTACACTTGCGAAGCATTGACACATGGAAAACCGAGTGGACTGACTGCATGTCTGAAGGTAGATCTAACTTATAGGCCACCTGGCCTAATCTGTATACAATCCTGTAAGGTCCAATATATTCGGGACTAAGTTTACCCTTCTTACCAAATCTCATAATGCCTTTCATAGGCGATAACTTCAATAATACCCAATCATCAACTTGGAATTCTAAGTCTCATCGGTGATTATATGCATAAGACTTCTGACGACTCTAGGCTGCCAATAATCGATCCTGAATAAACTTGACCTTCTCTACTACTTGCTGGATCAAATCCGGCCCTACTAACTTAGTCTCCCCTACTTCGAACCATCCAATTAGTGATATACACTTCCGTCCATATAAAGCCTCATACAGAGCCATCTGGATACTGGAATGATAATTATTATTATACGCGAACTCAACAAGCGGTAAGTGATCATACCAACTACCTCCAAATTCTAACACACATGCCCGTAGCATATCCTCGAAAGTCTGAATGGTATGCTCAGCCTGTCCATCAGTTTGGGGGTGAGATGTTGTGCTAAGACTCACCTGAATCCCCAAACCCTTTTAGAAAGACTTCCAGAAGTTAGCTGTAAACTGCGCACTCCTGTCGGAGATAATGTATATCGGTACACCATGGATTCGTAACTATCTCCTTGATATAAAGCTTTGCATAATATTCAGCTGAGTACGTAGTCCTGACAGGTAGAAAATGAGCTGATTTTGTAAGTCTATCCACAATTACCCACATGGAATCAAACTTACACTGAGAACGAGGCAAGCCTGTAATGAAATCCATATTAATTACTTCCTATTTCCAAGTCGGAATCAATAGCTTGCAACAATCCACC
Organism: Lycium ferocissimum; assembly: GCF_029784015.1. NCBI lineage: Eukaryota > Viridiplantae > Streptophyta > Magnoliopsida > Solanales > Solanaceae > Lycium > Lycium ferocissimum. Next base: position 54,472,415 of record NC_081344.1, read on the forward strand.
GAGCTTCTGATGCTCAATCTTTACCTGTTGACAGTTAGGACATTCGGCTACAAACTTTGCTATGTCTTTCTTCATTCCGTCCCACCAATAAACTTTCTTAATATCATGGTACATCTTTGTCATAATATCATGGTACATCTTTGTCATTCCCGGATAAATAGAATAACAGGAAGAATGAGCCTCTCCCAAGATCTGGCGACGTAATCTACAACATCAGGAACACATAGTCTGCCTCGGCATCTGAGAACTCCATCTGTAGAAATCTCAAATGGTGACTTTTTCTTCTGAGGAGATATATCTCTGTAATGAACTAACGTGGGATCATCATACTGGCGCTCTTTCACCTTAACTACTAAAGACGAGGCTGTTGGATCCTGGAAGGCAACTCCCGTATTGCTCGAGTCCAATAATAGGACTCCTAGGTTAGCTATCTGCTGAAGCTCACGAGCTAACTCTCTTTTTTCTGGCTGAACATCACATAAGCTACCCATGGATCTACCACTAAGGGCATTGGCTACTACGTTCGCCTTCCCGGGATGTTACAAGATGTTAACATCATAATCTTTCAATAACTCCAACTATCGCCTTTGACGCAAATTCAATTCCTTTTGCTTGAAAATATACTGGAGGATCTTATGGTTTGTATACATATCAACATGGACGCCATACAAATAGTGCCTCCATATCTTCAATGCATGAATCACCACAAACAATTCTAGATCATGGGTCGGTAGTTTTTCTCGTGTTTCCACAACTGTCTTGAAGCATAGGCTATAAACTTGCCATGCTGCATCAACATACAAACTAGTCCAACACTTGAAGTATCACAATAGATAACATAACCTTCTGATCCTTCTGGAAGTGTCAAAACTAGGGCCGAAGCCAATACGTTCTTGACTCCGGAAAGCCCTGCTCCTACGTCCGTCCATTGGAACATAGCTGATTTCTAAGTCAGCTTCGTCAGTGGTGCAGAAATGAAGAAAAACCTTCCTGAATTCCTCGCGATAACTGCCCAAGCCCAGAAAACTACAAACTTCCGAAGGTGTTGTAGGTCTCGGCCAAGTCTTTACAGCTTCAATCTTCTGGGTATCCACCCGAATACTATCAGCTGAAATAATGTACCCCAGCAAAGTCACAGAATTCAACCAGAACTCACATTTAGAGAACTTTGCATATAACTCCCGGGCTTGAAGAACTTTAAGGATAGCACGTAAATGATTTGCATGCTCTGCCTCAGATCGAGAATATACCAGAATAGCATCAATAAACACAATCACGAACAGATCTAGGAAGGGTCTGAATACGCTGTTCATTAAATCCATGAATACCGCTAGTGCATTCGTCAACCCGAACGACATTACCCGAAACTCAAAATGACCATATCTGGTTCTACAAGCTATCTTCGGAATGTCTTTCTCCCTAACTCTCACCTGGTGATACCCGGATCTTAAATCTATCTTCAAGAACCATTTAGCACCCTGCAACTGATCAAATAAATCATCAATTCTTAGAAGTGGATATTTGTTCTTTATTGTCACCTTATTCAGCTGCCTGTAGTTGATACACATCCGTAACGAACCATCTTTCTTTCTTACAAACAACCCATGACGACAAACTAGGCCTGATAAAGCCTTTCTCGAGCAAATCCTTGAGCTGATCGTTTAATTCCCTTAATTCAACAAGTGCCATTCTAGAAGGAGGAATAGATATTGGCTTAGTATCTGGTAACACATCAATGGCAAAATCAATCTCCCATTCTAGTGGAAGGCCTAGAAGCTCGTCCGGGAATACATCCGGAAACTCATTAACCACTGGAACAGACTGAAGAGTCGGCGGCCTTGCTTGATATACTGAACCTGGACTAAATGATAAATACAATCTTTGGCAATCATCTTTCTTGCTTTGAGATAGAAAATAAACCTACCTCTCGGAGATGTTGTATTACCCTTCCACTCTAGAACTGGTTCTCCTAAAAACTGGAATCGAACCATTTTCATTCTACAATCAACATTAGCATAACAAGAAGTCAACCAATCCAACCCATACCTACATCAAAGTCTATCATATCTAGCTCAATCAAGTCTGCCATGGTATGACGGTCACAGACTATAACCACACAATTCCTATATACCCATCTAGCTATCACTAGGTCACCAACGGGAGTAGACACTTCAAAAGGTTTAATTGACTCAGGTTTCGCCCCAAATCGACCAGCAATATAAGGAGTAACATAAGACAATGTAGAACCTTGATCAATCAATGCATATACATCGTGAGAAGACACTGCTAGTATACCTGTAACCACATCAGGTGAAAACTCGATATCCTGCCGATCAACCAATGCATAAATGCGGTTCTGAAGACTACTTGAACTAGTGTCATGACCCATTTCGACTAAGTCGTGGGTGCGCTTACCCTTCTCACCTCGGTAAGCGAACCCTCAACCTAACGATAAATAAAAATATAAATAAATAAATCAATCAAGCGGAAAAGAATAATTACATAAATCTCACAATAATATATAATAGAAATAGTGCAGAAATAAGGAAAATACACCCAGGGTTTGATCTAAGTCATACAAGAGCATCTAAATGAAATTATACAAGTCTGGAATATAATAATACATCAATCTGTCTATGTCTTGAAGTAGAAAAGTAAGACATAATAATAAGAGGAGCCCTCAAGGTAGCGAACGACTCATGCTAACCCTGGAAACTCGATGCTAAGCTGATGGCGACTATCACCCACGAAAGGCGGAGGAAGACCCAACCTGGTACTCTGCATTCATAAAAGAATGCAGCAAGTGCAGATCAGTACAAAATCACAGTACTGGTAGGTATCATAGGCCGACTAAGTATAGCTAACATAATTCAGATAATAAAGCAAGATAGGCAGATAAATCAACAAGTATAAGTCAAACATAATCGGAACCAAGTACACGTCATTGCCTAAGTAGAGCATCTAAACCCAAATGTGTCAAGTCTCAATATATATCTAAACTGAAGCCAACATCACAAGTAAAACACCAAACCATCTCAATATAAGCCATGATGCAATGCAATACTATAAGGTATGAATGCAAATGCAATGCCAGGCAATGATGTGTACACATGTACTCCGGACGGAATACCTCCACATCTCAGTAGCACAACCCAAGGTGACTCGCGAAGTCTAAGTGCCACTCGTCTTGGATCTTTGCCCAACAGACAAACGAGATCCCGAATCTTTGCCCACGAGGGGTTCTCACCGGTACCATCCTAAGGGACTCGCGGAGTCCATGCACTCACTCAATCCACGATTTTGGGACTAACATCATATATCGGACTCTCACATCACTCTCATTTAAAAATCGAGCCAAGCTCACCACAATATTTCATCAAGTTCCAACAGTGTATCAACAGTATATCATGAGAATGTGTGCAATGTATGTATCAACATCAAGAATCAGATCAATATCATAAGTACCAACATGGGTACGCCAACAACATATCAATGTCATAAGTACCAACATGGGCACGCCAACAATATCATGAAAGACTACACAAGCCATATAGAACTCTATCCTCGTATCAACATCAACCCGTAAGATACTATAATTTCACGATCAGGATGGAACAACAGATTCCAGTATCTACTAACAACACGTGGCATCGAGCCAACACAATAGAACAGTCAAGTCACAACACAATGGGGTGGCTAGCCCTAATCACGCAACAGGGTCCAACCTAACACAATATCCAATCCAACTTCATTCCCGAAGGTTTTAATGCTGTCTCTGACAATATCGTCGAAATATATGGTTTGCTATACGAAGTCTCACCAAGGGTAAGTCATAACCTACCTGGATGGCCGAACAGCAAACACCAATAATCACTATTTTGCCTTGCCCTTCCGCTGAGCCTTAATATCAAAGAAGTTTAGGCATATTCAAAATCTAGATTAGAAATCATAAAGATCGATATTAATATTGCTACCATTCAAACTAGGTCAAAACCAACCCTAAAATTTGGGAAAACGGGGCCCACAAGGTCAAAACGAGAATTTCGGGAGTAAAATATCAAATTAAGCACTAGGTGATCAAAACCCAACAACTAATTGATAAATTAACTCAAGGATTCACCTAATTTCGAATTTCAAGCAAAATCCTCAATTTTGGGTATAAACCCTAACTCTTTGATTCAAGGATTCAACACTAATAATGGAAAATATATGATTAAGATTCTTAGATACATCATAATCTAGCATAAACCCAATCAATTTCATCATTTAAAAGCCTAAGTAGAACATTCATTAAATCCACTTTTATATTCCATTACTAGGGAACTAATAAGGAAAGAGGAATCTATGATGATTAGCAACAAGGAATTAGTAAAGAGGTTAGCAAAACTTACCACCAAGAGTTTTCTCCAAGAATTTTCTAAAACAGTCCCTAAGAGCTCAATTTTCATAATGGTGATAAATAATAGACTAAGGGCTTCTTTAATGCACACTTACTGAAATAACAGGCCCGATACCGCCACGGCGGCCACGGCGCCACTGCCTCGGCGCCTTCCCAGACCGTCAGGGCGATCTGGGCAATTTACACTTGGCTGCCGCAGCGCCTTCTCAGACCGTCGGGGCAATTTGGGCAATTTACAGCGGCCATCCCACCGGCAACGGTGCCGGCATTCGGGACGACGCGAGGGGGGTGCAGCTCCGCGGACACCAGGTACCAGAATCCCATAAATTTTCTAAGTCGCAATCAAAATCCCAAACTACTCCCAAGGCCATCTGCTTATAAACCACATACACAGTCCCACATAAAAACACGCTACGAACGCACTCGTGACCTTCGAATTTCCAACGGAGGTCTTGTTGACCGAGTCAACCCTTGATACCTCATTACCAACTTCCCAACCCAATTCCCAAAATTCATCCGAGTGCATTGGAAACCAAACCAGATGTACACACAAGTTCTAAACAACCATCCGGACCTCTCAAAATCGACAGATTTCTGAAAAAGGTCCGTTTACTCAAAAGTCAAGTTTGAGTCAACTCTTTTTCGCTTAAACCCCAAATATCACAAAAAGTCGCGAATCAAATCTAGACACCTCGAGAAGCATTTCAATGGTCCCCTCCAGTCCAAAATGAGATAACCAAGCTCGAAAAAGGGGCAAAAGTGCCGGAAAGACTATAACGACCAAATGGGTCGTTACATCAGATATCGATCGAAACCATCGCTCGTCCTCGAGCGAAGAAGAGAAAGGAGCGGGAAAATACCTGAATTAGCGGACAACTAGGGATAGCGGCTACACATATTGGACTCAGTCTCCCAAGTATCCTCCTCAACAGGACGGTGCTTCCATTGCACCTTCACAGAAGCAATCTCTTTCGACCTCAACTTTCGAACCTGCCTATCCAAGATCGTAATAGGCTCCTCCTCAAAGGTCAAATTCTTATCAAGTAATATCGAATCCCAACGAACAATGTAAGTACTGTCGGCGTGGTACTTCTTCAGCATAGAAACATGGAAAAATGAAATGAGCTTCGACCAAGCCTGGCGGCAAGGCTAACTCATACGCAACATCGCCCACACGATCAACAATCTCAAATGGGCTAATATACCTGGGGCTCAACTTGCCCCTCTTCCCAAATATCATAACGCCTTTCATGGGTGAAACCTTTAATAAAACCTGGTCAACAGCAGCGAACTCTAAATCTTGGACCTTCCGGTCTGCATACATCTTCTGTCGACTTTGAGCTGCCAAAAGCTTGGCCCGAATAACTCTCACTCTATCAAGGGACTCTCTCAACAGATCCGTACTCCAAGGTTAGGCCTCGAACCTATCAAATCGATTTTAACCGGAGATCTACATCTCCTTCCATATAAAGCCTCAAAAGGCGCCATGCCAATACTCGAATAATAATTGTTATTGTATGCAAACTCTACCAATGGTAAGTGCTGATCCCAATGACCACCAAAATCAATAACACATGCTCTCAACATGTCCTCAAGCACCTATATGGTCCGCTCGGACTGGCCATCGGTCTGGGGATGAAAATCTGTACTCAGATCCAATTGGGTAACCAACTCCTCGTGGAAAGGCCTCTAGAATTAGGAAGTGAAGATAGTACCCCGATCAAATACAACAAAAATAGGAACCCCATGCATTCTCATAATATCCCGAATGTACAACTTAGCTAAATTCTCCGCGGTATAGGAAACCTGAACTGGAACAAAGTGAGCGTACTTAGTCAACGATCAACTATCACCCAAATAGAATCAAACTTGCCCAGGGTCTTCGGAAGACCCACAATAAAATCCACGGTAATCCTCTCCCACTCACTCAGGAATGGGCATCCTCTGAAGCACATCGTCGGGTCGCTGGTGCTTTTACCTGCTGACAGTTCCCACACTTAGCCACGAAATCAACTATATCTCTTCATTCGACGTCACCACAAGGATAGATCTTTGTCTCAAATCACGATGACATCTTAGTCGCCCCCGGATGAATGGAATAGCGAGAACTATGAGCCTCGGACAAGATCAACTGAGTTAAATCACCAACACAAGGAACGCATACGCGCCCCTTAATCCTCAAAATGCCCTCAGAATGAATCACGGCCTCCTTAGCTCACCCCTCAAAACTCTATCTCAAATTTTGCTCAACTGAGCATCCTCAAATTGATAAGTCCTGATCCGATCCAATAAAGACGACCTCACCTTTACCCAAGCCAAAATATTGCCTGGGACTGAAACATCAAAGCGAATAAAACTATTGGCCAGAGTCTGAACCTCCCTGGCCAATGGATGCTCGAAAACAATCAATCGAGATAAACTTCCCACACTCACTGCCTTGAGACTCAAGGCATCAGCCACCACATTGGCTTTCCCCGGATGATAAAAAATAGAGATGTCATAGTCCTTCAGGAGCTCCATCCATCGACGCTGCCTGGAATTAAGGTCTCTCTGAGTAAACACATGCTGAAAACTACTGTGATCACTGAAAACCTCGCAATGGACACCGTACATATAATGCCTCCAAATTTTCAAAGCAAAGACCGCGGCCAACAACTTTAAATCATGGGTAGGATAATTCTTCTCATGAATCTTCAACGCGGGGGAGGCATAAGCTATCACTCTACCCTCCTACATCAACACAGCACCAAACCCAACGAGAGGGATCACAATAGACCGCGAAATACTTACCCTCTACGGGTATTTCTAAGATCGGAGCTGGAGCCAAAAGAAGCTTAAGCTTTTGAAAGCTCTCCTCACAATCATTTGACCACTGGAAGGGAACATCCTTCTGAGTCAATCTAGTCAAAGACGAAGCAATAGCAGCAAAAACCTTCACAAAGCGACGGTAATAGCTGGCCAACCCTACAAAACTACGAGCCTCGGTGATAGTAGTAGGCCTCGCCCTACCCCTCACTGCCTCAATCTTCTATGGGTCAACCATAATCCCATCCTTAGTTACAAAATGGCCAAAGAATGCCATAGACTTCAACCAAAACTCACACTTAGAAAATTTAGCATACGCCGTTGCTTCTTCAACAAACCAAGAACAAGCGAAGATGGCTCTCATGCGCCTCTCTACTCTTGAAATACACCAAGATATCATCAATAAATACAATCACAAAGGAATCAAGGAATGGCCTAAAGATGCCATTCATCAAAGTCATAAATGCAGCTGGGGCATTGGTAAGCCCAAAAGACATCACTAGAAACTCATAGTGGTCATATCTCGTCGGAAAGGGTGTCTTCAAAATATCCTCTGCCCTGATCTTCAATTGGTGGTAGCCTGAACGCAAGTCAATCTTCGAAAGCACCCTGAAGCTGGTCAAACATATCATCAATACGAGGCATAGGACACTTGTTCCAAATAGCACCTTGTTCAGCTGGCGATAATCAATGCACATCCTTATGGTCCCATCTTTCTTCTTCACAAATAACATAGGAGCACCCCAAGGGGAGACACTCGGTCTAATGAACCACTTGCTCAATAAATCTTGTAACTGCTCCTTAGCTCCCGCAACTCAGCAGGTGCCATCCAATATGGCAGAATAGAAATAGGGCGAGTTGTCACACCCTAACTTTTGCCAGGGTATGATGGGCACCCGACCCTTACTTAGGGCCGAGCGAACCCGCTGATCCTCGTGATACTCATAATCATACTGGGCCCTTAATCATGACATGAGTGCATAATGAAAGTTTTTCAAAGAACAACATGCTTTTCGTCTTTCTCAAATCAAGTAAAATTTGTAAACATATGAAATCTGAAACATAACGCATAATGATGCATCGGCTTACAGAGCCGCTTACAAAACTGACATGTTATATACATGACTCTGTCGGCAAAGTCTCTAACATAACTCAAGATACCACATCATAAACACTCTGACTCGGCAAAGACTCGGAGGAGGGCGGAGCTCGCCAATCCACCGGAACATCTCCTACTCATCCGTATACACTGCGTGGTACGAAACGCAGCCCCCAAAGAAAGGGTTCGAAGATTTAATACGTCGAGCATGTAAAGCATGAAATACGAAACATGGGATCATACTGAAATAAGGAGTATAGAGAATCATAAGGCTTGCCTCTGAAACATAAATTATGCATGTCAATATCATGTAGCACATATGCATATAAATAACGTGTCCCGGCCCTCTAGTGAGGGACTCGGTAGATAAAATTATCATATCATGTATATATAACGTGCCCCGGCCCTCTAGTGAGGGACGCGATAAGTAAAATCATCATATCATCATGTCATCATATCAACATGTATATATATATATATATATATATATATATATATATATATATATATATATATATATATATATATATATATATATATACGGTGCCCGGCCCTACAGCGAGGGGACTCGGTGAAAAAGCGTATCCCAGGCCTCTAGTGAGGGACTCGGTAAAGGAGATCCCGTCTCCATCATGTATATCATACTCGGCCCATCCCGTGGGCCGGCGCCATCATCACATAAAATATAATATACCCTCCGGCCCTCTGGTGAGGGACTCCGGGGAACAATGCTGGAATGCACGAATACGTGTCCGGCCCGGACTC
>NC_081344.1:54481582-54610962 GCF_029784015.1 Lycium ferocissimum
CACGCTCGGCCCCTTCCTGCACACCCGGGGTGGTCCGGGAAATTTACCCCGGGGCCGCCCCGGCCCCTTCCCGGGGGGCCCCGGTCAGGCAATTTACCCCGCCACCCGAGGGGCACCCCACCGCAACGGGGCCCGGGGACGCACCGGTGCCCCCTAGCCGACCCCGAGTAGAATCCCATAAATTTTCTAAGTCCTAATCGAAATCCCGAACCACTCCTGAGGCCATCTGCTCATAAAACACATACACAGTCCCATATAAAAACACGCTACGAACGCACTCGTGGCCTTGGAATTTCCAACGGAGGTCTCGTTGATCGAGTCAACCCCCGATACCTCATTACCAACTTCCCAACCCAAGACCCAAAATGCATTCGAGTGCATTAGGAACCGAACAATATATACACACAAGTTCTAAACGACCATCCAGACCTCTCGGAATCGATGAAATTCTGAAAAAGGTCCTGTTACCCAAAAGTCAACTTTGAGACAACTCTGAGTCAACTCTGAGTCAACTCTTTTTCGCTTAAAGCCCAAACTCATAAAAAGTCACCTGAATCAAATATAGACACATCGGGAAGCGTGTTATCGGTCCCCTCAGGTCAAAAATGAGCTAACCAAGCTCGAAAAGGGGACAAAAGTTTTGAAAAGACCATAACGACCAAACGGGTCATTACAACTGGACGCTCCCCCTCTACCTCTATCGCACCCTACTGATAACTGTGAACCTTGCCCCAGAGGGCGTACAAATGATGAAGAACCTGCTACTGATCCTGTGGGCTGAAATATACCTTTCTACCACTTCACGGATGTCACGCATCATATGGCCTGCCTGACCACAAGCATAACAAGTATCTGAACCTAAGCGGCACTGCCTAAACTACAGCTTACCACACTGAGTACATCAGGGTAAAGGTGGACTTATCTAGCCTGAATCACCCTTACATTGAGAACCCGAAGCTCTGGAACTCTGACCTGGTCTTGAATAAATAGGTCGATCAAATCTCTGACCTACAAATCGTGAAGCTGCACTAGCCCCTGAATAGCCTGAGTGCCTAGAATACTGCTACCTCTGACCCCCTCTGAACTCACTAACAGCACCTGAGGATCTGGCTCTCTTACTATGACCCCTATCATGCTCACGCTCAACCCTCCGCTACTGTTGGCGCTCCTTAAGATTTTGGGTGTGCGCCTGAATGCGGGAGATATCCATACTTCTCTGAAGTGAAGCCGTCAAGCAGTAATCAATCAAATATGCTCCCAATCCACTCACGAATTGGTAAACACGATCTCCTATGTCAGCTACTGTTACGGTTTGCATTTCGCGGGCGGGGTTAGCTCTCGAAAAGCTACTTCGAACTTGTTGATGCTCTTTCGGACTTTGTTTTAAAAGAGTCGCCACCTAATTTTTAGGAAATTAAGAAAATTGGTTTTTAAGGGTTTATTCATATACAGTGAAAAAGCCTTTGTAATCCAAAGTTCCAGGTAAGGGTTCTGGTGATCCCCTAGGGAAGGTGTTAGGCACCCTAGTATTAAGGATCCGTACTATACGGTTGACCTTCGAATTCCAACGTATGAGTATTTGCATGAACTATCTATTTAGTGTTTATTCCCGCATTATAAAGTCTGTCATGTTGCATATCATTTTAGAAATAAATTGAATATATCCCCTTTATATATAGGGTATTTAGAATTCGTATTTATAATATCCGAATATAACTAGTTTCCTTTTTATACATAAGGATAGTATTGACTTTGTAAAGATGTGAAAAGTTTGCTTATTTAAAGTGCGGAATGAATGAGTTTTGTTCATGCGTGACTCATGCACGGTTCGGGTTAATCCGTTTAATATGTTTTCAGAATGTCCATATCTAAAACTTTTATGTTTACGAATGGTTTATACGGATTTCAACTTTAAATGTAAATGGGTCTTTGCTTTTTATAAAGAGTGAGTTTTCTTTATTCTTGAATTTTAAGCCCGTTGCTAGCAAAGAGGTTGCGTTTTACATATGGGCTTGGCCCAATAGCTATCCCCTTTTCTGAAAATCATTTAAGTGTAATCCCAAAAAGTAGTGTCGTTTTTTCAAATACTGGGCTCAGCCCGAGTTCTTTTAACTTGTTACTGGTTTGTAAAAAACAATGGAGTAGTCCAGTTTCTTTAACTTATTGCTGGTTCAAATAAAACTGAGTTCAATTTATAAAGAAAATATATTCTTTGGTTTTCAAAGCTCAATTTGGCCTTAAAAACATAATCGTTGTTTGTAGCAGTACAATTCCCTTTTCCTTGTCCTTATTTTTAACTTGTGTAAAAGTGATTCATTTGCTTAGTTATTTATTTAGAAAATCATTTATATTAAGCTCGATTTTTTAAAAGTCGTTTGGGGACCTAAAGTCAAACTAAACGGTGTAGGCACCGTTGTCCTAAGACGATTAGTTCAAAACACAATGATTCCACAATAATAGAGTTTTCACAAATCTACAAATAAACCTACAACAAAATTACAAATAAAGGAAAGTGTAAACAAACTAAATAAAGAAGGTAGGTGGGCGTTTCAAGCCCCTAATTGAACATTTTCACCCATGGTCGGGCCTTCTACGCATGTAATACATATATTAGTTTCCATTTTTTGTCTTCTCGGACTCGATAATGCTAAAGAATTGCCTGTTGCGCCTTGGCCCAATAGGTTGGCTTCAGACTCGGCCCAAGTGGCCATGCAGTGGGGGGAAGAGAAAAAAACAAAGGACCCCGGTTAGTTTATATTTAATGAACTTATCATACATGTAACTATACATATATATATATATATATATATATATATATATATATATATATATATATATATATATATATATATGTATCCAATTCATTCACAAATAACGCAATGTGGTATTTCTATAGATGCTATTGGGCCTCACCGGTGGAGATTCAGTAACAAAAGGGGGGTGGGGGGATTATCACCATCCTTATTCCCGATGCCGCACAAGATCAAAAAAGGTTTCATGAACCTTAGGCATGGCAGGACATCAGGGGGAAGGCTAAAACCATACCCCAAAAACTACCTCAACTTCCCAACCAGTATAGCCATAGGAGAAAGAATGATAAAACAGAATTACACATTCTTACATAAGGTGGTATAGACCGACATATATGAACATAGTATAACCGAATAAACCTAAACAAATAGCAATGGTGTAAACAGGAATAAAACCAAAACACACGGTCATGGGGTGAACAAAAGCAAATTGCAGTATGTAGACATGGAGTAAACAGAAGCAGAACCTAACACATGGTCACAAGGTGAACAACAACAAACTGCAGCATATAGACATGGGGTAAATAGAAGCTAACTGAAGCCATAGATATAGTATAGATATAAGCAAATTGTATCATATAGACATGGTATAAACAAAAGCAAACGAAATATATAGATACAAAGATAGACAAAGGCAAACTGCAAGCACATAGACATGGTTCAGACAGAAGCTAAAGGGGGGAACTGCAGGTCTGGTATTCATGGCAAACACAAAATGACTCACATAATGGCCATAATATAGAGAAGGATGTATATGACTTATGTTTCCAAGGAAAACACACACATAAGCTGACCATGGCATTCCTCAAAATTTGGATGACCATTATACAAAATACAAATGATGTGCAGGGAAACATCCTTTATGATTTCGAAGCACAAAGCATAAGTAGGACTAAGCAGATAGGGTCAAGTTTCTCTAACTTAAGCAATCACATACAGAGTAGCTAAAACACAAGATAAATAACTGAGCTCCAACTATGGTGACACTAGCAGAAACAGAGCACAAGCAAACCTGAGTATGCAAGGGAGGTACAGGAAGAGATGACAATGCAAGCAGATTTGGATGCATAAAGATAGCACAAGAAATGGCCTTTTCAGTTAAACTTAATGAAGTGACAATAGTATGGGGAAATATGCAGAATTCATATAAGCCAGACATCAGATGAGGCAAGCAAATAGAAGAGACAGCTTAAAAGTTTCAACATCAGCAAGATTCTAAAGAGGAGAATGTTACAAGAAACACCAGCAACTTAAATGACCTCTATGATTCATATTTTGTTTAAGACAGATATCAGGACTCCCAATTTTCAAATCTTTCATGGGATTTCCCTCCCCTTTAATCCAACGATGGGATTTTACAAGGTCATGGTGTGTTTATGTAGCAAACATACACCTCCACAGGTCCACAGAAATGCCATAGTACCCTTTATATAAAGGGCAAGTGTTATGAACCAAGCAAGGCCTGGTTCCCCTTGATCCTCTCCCAAGATACTTTTTAAAAAGGACTCATCTGTGTGCTTGTATAGTCCTCAGTATGCTTCATAAATTCCCATGGTTATACAAAATCATATCATTTAATCATTCTCAATTAGGTGCTTAAGTACATGGCCAGGATCACACTATGCACAATACTGTATCACTCATAGAGAAGACATCAAGACAGCCAGAGCACTCACATATAAGACCCCTTATGCACAGTTAAACAGACCCCAATTAATGAGAACAAGACTCAGGAAACAGTGTCACCATGGCATAGGGAAGAGATAATATAGCCAGATATGCATTAGGACTATCAAACCTTCACTCTCTTTTCTCAGTAGAAAGCTAAAACATGGTACATATTAGGATGATAACCTAACTCATTCAGGCCTTTTTCACCTTATTATACTCTGATGCATACATATTAAGATAAACTAGCACATGCTTTAAAGCAAGTTAAGCCTCATTTAGACACATCCAATAGTCACATTATAAGACCTTTACAAGCAGGCTTAGAATTTATTAGATCTGGTTTTATCCTAATCAGACTCCCTTATTTATCTCAGCAATAGTTCATACAAATCAACATGATAAATGAAGTAGGCAGATTCAGGCTAAGAACAATATATAAGTCTCAGGTTAGGGTATTTAAGAACAAGAGAACAACAAGCCTTATAAACCAAATTCCTCATGAACACCTCGGTTTATCTACATTGTGTCCTCAATATTCTATGATCAAAGTGCTGGAGCTATCATAATTCTAAACAAAGTCATCACTACAATCACCAGAGGTCCTTTAGATCATTAAGCATCACTGATCACATTAAGAGTGCACATAATCAAATAACATTTCACATAGACCCCTAGTTTAGGGACAGTTATGTCAAACAACTCAAATAGTCTAAACTAGTAGTCAAACAATCATTCTAAGTCAATCATTTGAACAGCTAAGTCAGATTTCCACATAAGTATGATAGCAGGATAACCGATTTGATTTCTAGTACATATTAAGGAAAGAATTATATCTAAATTAGCTAATGCCTACTTAATTCCTATCCTAAGCAACTCCCTAACAGAACATGCCACATACATAACTAAATAAGAACTGCAAACTACGAACTCAAAGAGCAAAAACAAGATAAAAGGTTACCTTTTGTTTGCGCAGCCGTGAACAAGAATGCAATTGGAGCCTTTGTACTTCCAATTCTCGCACTCCACCACACAAGAGAAAAAATAAATAAATATTTGGACTAGAAGACTCCACTTAGCAATTAAGTCTTTAAAATTTTTTAACTAAAGCTCAGAATTTTAAGTTTTGTTCACTCAAAGTTCAAGCTATGGATGTTCAAACTTTTTTTATTTTTTCTCCTTTTTTTTTTAGTAAGGGTTGGGGTTCTATTTATAGAACCCCAAAATTTATACAAAGAAACAAACCAACGATGTGGGAAAAACTAGTTTTCCCAGAAATTAACCCTTGCAAACGTTATACGGCCTAGATTGATCCAAACCATCAACGAATGGTCAGATCTGAGTCCTCTTGAACTCGATCCGACCCATGCACCTTCAACCAATGAGGTTTGAGTAAATACGAACACAGTACAACAAATAAAACATAAAAGATCAACCTTTTGACTCAGTAATTCAAAAGAAAAGGGTGATTACCACGTTTGTGAGAGATTCGAGTGAAAACAAAACTTGAAATTGATTGGTTCATAAAAATGATTATGAAAAAGATGTGCATTTTCTGGGCTCTCAGCATTTTTACCATTTTTAGATGAGAGAGAGAGAGGGAGAATATAGGCAGCGGCTAGGGTTTAGCATATAAAAGGAAGAGAGAGAGGGGTCGTTTGGTAGGCGTGTTTGTAAAATGAGGGAGTATAAGTTTGTATACCCCACCCTTATTGTTGATTAATCTTGGGCCAGGTCGGTCCATTATTGGACTGGGCCAGGTCGGTCCATTATTGGACTGGGCCTGGTCCAATTTTAAAAAAACACGAACATGGCCCCTTTTTCCCATATATATCATATGTGGATATTCATGTATACTGGGTGTATATACGCCTATAAGGGTAGGACGGTTAATTTAACAAAATAGAGAAACACTTTAAACAACCAATTATTGACCATAGTATTTAATTATAAACAAATTAGGACGTAATTAATTTTAAAAATGACTAATAAGTTAAATTTTGCAAGCATAGCCTTAATTGATTTTTAAATCCAATCTGACCGTTTCAATTATGACCCTATTTGGCTAATTGCAATAATATCCCTAGTTGGTCTTAAGCTAATCAATTATCTCAATCATGGGCTTATTTATCCGAATTAGCCAATTAAAGCTAGATTTGCACTAATGACCTCAATTGATTTGCCAATGAGTTTGGTCATTTCAATTGAGGTCACTTAAGGGCTAATTTTGCACAAATGACCCCAATTGTCTTAAACCATGAATTGGCTAATTCAATTATGGCCACAATATAAACAATTAAATGATTAAAAACCAATTTTGCAATAATACCCTCTAATTGATTTTTTTTTGTTTTTTAATAAAGTCCACTAGGCATTTTGGTGCCTAGGGTTGATTTTATAAATTTTCTCAAAGCAAAAAATTGAACAGTCTTTGCAATGTAGCCAAAGTGGCAAATAACGATGCAATAATTAAACTAATGACCAACTTAAGCCTTATAAGATGACTTAAATTGATACTACAAATTGCTAATCTACGAATGTGGTAAAAAACTAAAACTAGAAAAAAAAAATGAGATTCTGATAACTTCTTGCATGCATATCTGTACCCTGTTGTTTCTCTTGTCAGCCAAATAGTGTCCCAAGTTTGATCCCTTGATGCACAAAAAGGCCAGCAATCCATGTATATCATCAGTATATCGGTGTATATCAATAACTGCAAACCTGTAGAACTTCATGAGCAGTCTACTTTTTTACAGTAGCACCAGTAATTGGTGCACTGAAATTTCAACAGAGAACCAGCAAAACTGAACTGCTGCATGCTTTTGACTAATCTGTACCTTGATAACAAGACCAATTCCTGCAACCATCTTCATGTCCAAGCCAGAGTCGCTACACTTTCTATCTACTGGTGGTTCCTCTATGGGAATGATTACATAGTACTGATACCACCCACTGAGCAAGACCAATAAATAAATCATGTGTGCTCTATGAGTTATTCTATCCCTTAGCAGTAACTGTATAAACCAGCAAATTTCCATATCATGTTCAGCAATTGAATCAATGGGAAAGTAAAAACCAACTGCAGTTATCATGTTCATGTTAAATCCATGTTGTGTCGCATCATTCCCTATTTGACTCGGATCAGCAACACCAACATTTTCCATAACTATCCATGTGCCAAACCTGTAATTTTCAGCTTGTTTATACAAAAACAAGCACTTTATACTACTCTGTAGCTTGACTGTGAAGAACCAGCAACAATACAAATGAACCATTGCTAGCTACACTAGTTTATACTCCTAGAGTTTCTTTCCCTTATGTAACAAAGCAAGTTTGAATCCCTTGAGTCCTGCTGCATTCCGTCCCTTGTTGCCCAGATTGCAGCATGTTACCAACTCCTATGTTGTACCATCTGAAAACAGTCCTTCATATGCCATCAGGAAATGCACCATAATGACTGAAACCAAATCATATCTTGTGCATATAGGATTAATGGTCCATTAGAGGAAATATGCCTTTAACTCTGTATATATCAACTCATTTCTAAATAATACTAGATCATTGATATATTCAGCAGTAGCATAATATGCATTCCTATTAGCCTTGTTTATCATGTTTTCACAGATTTCTTCCCAAATGCAATTTGCAAAAAAGAAAACTAGGCTAGTAGAAAAAAGTATCACCATATTCTCCTCCAACAGGATTTGAATATGATGATAAGATTTCCTCCAAAACCAACCACTAGTCCTCCAGTGAGTCACTCCAACATCTAAACAAAACCAGATCAGTCCTCCAAAGTTGCCCCTGGTGTCTTTAAGGCCAAGATGCACCAAAGTCTACCCAGAGTGAATTGAATTATACATGATCCTAATGACCAAAAAATATTCAGCAACCAATCTCAACCTTTTGTACACAAACTTTCCAAAAATACCCCTGCTCAAAGCATTTGTGCAAATAATCAGTACACTAAATAATAAACATCCACCAGAGTATATGCTTACATGCAAACTGTAATTTTCCTGAATTCCTGTTATGTACAACAAAAACCAAAAAAAAACCTGTTTTTCACCATAATTCCCATTTTACCCCTAGTTGCTATTATAGAGATAAAATTAATTCTACCTAGCAACACCCTTTGAACCAACTCATCTCCCATGTCCCTACACATTCTCATCCAGAACTCCACCATATTTCCATTTTTACCCCTCATGTAAGCTGTAGCAATTGCTCCAATTAAACCTGAGTATCTTCTCCCACATGCCACACCTCTATTTCCCATGTCATTTCCTGAAATAGGATCCATGAGATGATAGGAAAAAACAGTATAGCATGAATTCTTGTCTGCTACGTATGCACGACTGCAAAGATTTACAGGGCCTCGATCATGAACCAAAGATGATAGACCATCTGATGCAACCCTGTCCCATCCCAAAAACATCCTTCTCTCCAGTATACCTCCAACCATCCATCCAGTTATTCCCTTGGTGCCTTGCAGTTTGTCCCTCTAATTGATTAATTAGCCTAATTAAGCACTAAAAATAATTTATTAATTTTAAACAATTATGCAAACACACAGAATTAGAGATTAAGGGGTAAAACGGGTCAATTCTTTTAATCACTCTGATTCATTGGATTCAAAGGGGATAAATCATTTGTTAATTTGATTTTTTAACAATTTAGCAATTAAGTAAATAATTATTCGAAATTATTTTGCTTTTGATCAATTCTAGTAAAATATTCCATAAATGACATAAAATACCAATTAATAACTAAATAATTTACAATGTCATAAAATCACTTTAACAATTTAAAGGAGTAAAAGGTTGACCTGAACAATTTTATAAAAAATCATTTAAACCCTTTAAGATGCATGACTGTTTTTTTTATTATCCAAAGACCCTGAGTAATTAAAATAAATTATGGGAGGTCAAAAATTAAGTGTCAACAACTACCCCTTTGGTTTTCGGGGATGGCGGGACCATCCCTGAGCAACGAAATTTGACGAACCCCAATTTTTGACTGACAAGACTCATTCTACCTCTCAACTTTATGCAATTTTCACATATGTGGCCAGACCCTGGCTTCTGGATTTCCTATATATCTCGGGCTATACGAGAATTCAGGCCACTTCTAGTTCGACTTAACTAAAAGACTTTGAAGTGACTTGGAAGGAAAGTCCTGAAATTCCGGGTGTAGTGACCAGGGTTTCTCTGGACAGCTGTTGGAATGTGATCAACTCTCTGGTCTTGAGCCTACCTACATATCCCTGATCTCTGGGAATCAGGTCACATGTAGTTCGACCCGCTGGAGAAGAGTATGTCCCTTATGCGGGAATACCTTTAGATTTAATGGTATGTGTCCGACCGGTCACAATTTTTAATAAGAAAAAATAAAAACAGACAAAACTTGTGGATGAGTCCGAGATCGGATGGCTTCCAAATCCCGGCCGGAGAGCTTGAGTCTCATGGGCACCCTATCTTGACCGGCTGCGAAAAAGTTCCATGTTTGCTCCGCAATTTGTCTTGATCTGGTTCAGCAAGTCGGCTCCTTTCTGGCGATTGTGTGCCTGTCTCCTGGATTTGACAATGTTGCAGATATTCTTCGTGGAATTTAAATGAATGGCCCTCTTCGCTGTTTGTATGAATGGCCCTCTCATCAGTTTGCATGAATGGCCCTCTCGGCAGTTTGCATGAATGGCCCTCTCGGCAATTTGTATGAATGTCCCTCTCTGCAGTTTGATATGAATGTCCCTCTTAGCAGTTTGATATGAATGTCCCTCTCGGCAGTTTGATATAAATGGCCCTCTTGGCAGTTTGATGTGGATGGCCCTCTCAATAGTTCGTATGAATGGCCCTCTCGACAATTTAAATAAATGAATGAATGGCCTTCTCAGCATGCAGATGACAGCTATGGCCTTTGTGGCTGGATAATCTACAAATATGGCCCTTGTGGCTGGATAATCTTTCTTTCGTCCGTTGTTTTGGCTGTTGACCCTAGTGGTCGGATATGCCCTTTTGTCTTTTTCATGACCCTTTTTGTTGAATATGTGTTTATGCTCGTTTATTGTGACCATTTTGGCCCGATATGTCTTTGACATTCGTTTGTTGTGTGATCCTTTTGGTCGGATATATTTTCTTTTCTCGCTCATTTGTTTTGGCAAACATATTCGTGGTTGAATATGTCTTTTCTCGTTTATTTGTTTTGTTGACCCTTTTTGGCCGAATACTTCTTTGCCATTCATTTGTTTTGTCGGCCCTTTTGGTCAAATATGTTTTTGTCCATTCATTTTGCGATCCTCGAGGTCAAATGTGCCTTTGTCACCCATTCTTTCTTTGTGACCTTTTAGTCCTTCGATGTCTGACTGAGTTTGCTTTTCGCCCTTGCTGCAGGTAAGCCGGTTGATGACGTATCTGCTGTCCTGTTAAAAACCTGCATCCACAGAAAAATTATGAGTTTCCTAAGAGGCCGATTAGCTTCGTTGTCCTCTCGTCTGGTGACTCCTCTTGATTCTCCTTTAAATCCTCTTAGACTTGGTATTTTGAGAGACGGTTTTAGAATGTGCTTACGCTAATTTTGAAAACCTAAAATAAAATTTTGTAAAATGCGTGTTGTTTTCTCTGAAAATTCTTTGTTTTGTTTTTGTGTGTCATGACATGTGTTTTGTTCGAACGAAGTCTTTCGATATCCCAGGCGATGCTGTTGCTGAGTTCTGAACTGGTAGAATTTTTGAGATCTTTCTCAAAAATTCTGCCCCAGTTTCATGTCTTGCTTTGATTGACTCTTGTATCGTCTTGTCACGCAGGAATTTTTGAGGTTCCCTCAAAAATTCTGCCCTAGTGTACCGACTGAGTTCACCATCCCCTTTGTTGATTGTTTCTGATAGAAATTTTTGAGGTTTCCTCAAAATTTCTTCTCCTGTGTAGGGTTGTTGTGGGCTGAGTTTTGTGCCGATCCTTTCTCTTGATCTTATTGATTTCTCCCGCCTTGATGTCTCTGAGGCTTTTTAAGGGTTTCTTGGTTTTTTTTTTGTAACGACCGAGCTCAAAAGCGCCTACGTATCCTATCGCAACAGGAATTAAGGTCGAACGTAGTTCAAAATAAAGTAATTGAGTTTTGGTTTTACCAATAATGTGACCGTGTCCGATATGGACTGCCTACGTATCCCACTGTGGGGAGGTCAGGTCATTGCGTAGTTCATTACATGGATGATTGTTTTCCCTACTCTATTACAAAAGTACGATTACACGCAAAAAGTACGATTACAGGGAAACGATAGTGTGATTACAAGCAAATGGAGCCCAAAATGTAGTATCTCTTGAGCGTGTATGTATAATGCAAATGACGCGAAGTTTTCCAAGGTGTAACAGATTGACCTTAGACTCTTACCCCAAGAAGAAACTTGAATTTGGTGCTTGAAAACTCTCTAAACCGAGCTTTAGACTTTCTAAAATGGGTGAATGAAAAAATAGGTTTGAATTGGGAATTTAATATATTTCTGACCAGTGATTAGCGCTTCTATGCCCAAATACTCGCACTTGCGGGCCCGCTTCGACTGCCCAAATCTTACAGGTGCAAGATTCACTTATTCTCGCCTAAGGCCCCAGGTGCGGCCCATTGCTCGTAGATGTGGGCTCTAACTCAAACAACCAACCTCGCACCTACGACCCACCATGAGCAAGTGCAGCTTCGTAGGTGCGGCCCCACACACAGAGGTGTGCCACACCAGAAACCAGAAAAATGTAGGTTCTACCAAATCCGATCCAACACTCGAAACTTGTTCGGAGTCCTACAAACACAAACCAAAAATGCAAACTTATCCTAAAACACGCTACGAACTCGCTCGCACACTCGGATTTCCAAAAAGAGGTCCCTTTGACCCGGCATTGACCCAAGTCAACTCCACCTAAACTAAAACCAACATTTCCAACCAATGACCCATAACACAAAAGGATGCCTTGGGACCTGAACTAAAAGCTCAACTAAGTCAAAATTCATGTTCCGGACCTAACGGTACTATCAGAATTCAATTCTGGATGCATTTCCCTCAAAGTCAACTATTGGTCAACTCTTTTTCACATATTCAACTTAGGAATCTCTAAAATTCTCAAAAACCAACCATGACCAATCTGATTGCCTCGAAAATCATGCCACCCATCCCCGCAAGGCATGAATACCGAAAAGAGACTACAGGGAGGTCTTTTTGGGGAAAAAGGAGTAAAATGTTTAAAACAACCAAACGAGTCTTTACATCAGATACCAATTAAACAGATGTTCGTCCTCGAAGGGAGCTGGGATATCTACTGCGCATATCAGCATCGGTCTCCGACGTAGCCTCCTTAACTGGACGGTGCTTCCACTACACCTTTACTGAAGTTATCTCCCTTGACCTCAACTTCCTAACTTGCCTATCCAAGAATGCTACCAGCTCTTCTTCAAAGGACATATTCTGATCAAACAGCACCGAGTCCCAATGGATTATATAAGACCCATCTGAATGGCACTTCTTCACTATAGAAACATGGAACACAGGGTGAACACCCGCTAAACCTGGTGGCAATGCCAACTCGTAGGGTACCTCACCAACACGCCGGAGAATCTCAAAAGGACCAATAAATCTCGGGCTTAGCTTGCCCTTCTTCCTAAATCTCATCACACCCTTTATGGGAGAAACCTTCAATAGAACATGATCCCCAAACATGAACTCCATATTGTGAATCTTTCGATGCGCATACTCCTTTTGTCAACTCTGAGCCGCAAGGAGCTTCTCATGAATCAGCTTCACTTTATCCAAGGACTCTCTCAACAAATCGGTACCCAAAGGTCTCAACTCAAAAGCATCGAACCAACCAATTGGAAAACGACATATTCTACTATACAAAGCCTCAAATGCAGCCATGTCAATTCTGGAGTGATAACTGTTGTTGTAAGCAAACTCTTCCAAGGGTAAGAACTGGTCCCAATGACCTCCAAAATCAATCAGACAAGCCCGCAACATATCCTCTAACACTTGAAAATTCCACCGGACTGACCATCTGTCTGCGGGTGAAATGCAGTACTAAGATCCAACTGTGTCCCCAATTCCTTCGGCAAAGTCCTCCAGAAATGGGAAGTGAACTAAGTGCCTCTATCTGAAATGATAGAAATAGGAACCCCATGCAATCGGACCATCTATCTAATGTATATCCTTGCCAACTTCTCCGAATTGTAGGTAGCCTAAACTGGAATGAAGTGTGTGGACTTTGTCAACCTATCCACGATAACTCGAATAGCATCAACTTGCCCAAAGTCTTCGGTAGACTAACCACGAAGTCCATATCTATCCTCTCCCACTTCCACTCTAGAACGGGCATCCTTTGAGTCATACCACCCAGTCTCTGATGCTTATACTTAACCTGCTGGCAATTCAAACACTGGGAAACGATCTCCATTATATCCCTCTTCATCCCACCCCACCAGTAATGTTGTCTCAAGTCATAGTACATCTTTGTAGCGCCTGGACGGATGGAATACCTGGAACTGTGAGCTTCTTCCAAAATCAACCTAATCAAACCACCCACACGAGGAACGCAAACGTGCCCCTTTATCCTCAAAACACCCTCATCATCTAGAATCGCTTCCTTGGCTTCCCCCGATAACACCTTGTCTCGAATCTTGTACTATTTCACATCTTCAAATTGTTATGCCTTAATTTGCTCCAAAAGAGACGACCTCGCCTCAACATAAGCCAGAATCTTGCCCGAGTCCTAAATATCAAGTCTCACCATACTATTAGCCAAAGACTGAACCTCTATAGCCAAGGACGCTCCTTAACAATCAAACGTGCCAAGCTACCCATACTCACCGCCTTTCGCCTCAACGCATCCGCTACTACATTAGCCTTGCATGGATGATAAAGAATGGTAATGTCATAGTCTTTGAGCAACTCCATCCACCTACACTGCCTCGAATTTAGTTCTCGCTGATTGAGCACATGCTGAAGACAACGATGATCCATGAATACCTCACAATGAACTCCATATAGGTAATGTCTCCAAATTTTCAAAGCAAAGACTACCGCCGCTAACTCTAAGTTGTGAGTGGGGTACTTTTTCTCATGTATCTTTAACTGCTTCAAAGCATATACTATCACCTTTCCTTCTTGCATCAACACAGAACCCAACCCAATCCGAGAAGCATCATAATACACATTAAATTCTTTTCCTTCCACAACTAATGCCAAATAAGCCTTGAACCTTTGAAAGCTCTCCTCACACTCATCAGACCACTGAAAAGCTACATTCTTCGGAGTCAGTCCAGTCAAATGGGAAGCAATAGATGAAAACCCCTTCACAAAATGACGATAGTAACTCGCTAAGCCTATAAAATTCTAAATCTCAGTCACCGAAGTAGGTCTAGCCCAATCTCTGTGTCACGACCCGACTAGGGCCATGACGGGCACCCGGGGCTAACCACCGAGCACCACTCATTCTATTACTCATCCTGCGTTCATTCATATTTCTTATGCTCATAATCATAGAAAACTGTTTGCATTTGAAACAAATTTACCTTTATATACATAAGCCCTTCGGCTATCAAAATAATATATACACATGGTAAGAAACTGTGAGACCATACTACCCACACATACGTATCTACGAGCCTCTACTGAAGTGCTAAACATAGGGACGGGATAGGACACCGTCATGCCCAAAACATACATATACATATATACCAAAAGAATAATCAATGGCACCTCCGAAAAAATGGAGTGCTCTCAAATTAGCTAATAGCTCCTACGAGTCTGGATCGCCTCCCTATCTACCTGTGGGCATGAACACAGCGTCCAAAGAAAATGGACGTCAGTACGAACATTGTACTGAGTATGTAAGGCATAAACAATAATAATACATCAATGAAATGAGGAGGCATCAAATGAGGAGCAATCTGTAATTGACTGTGAATCATAAAAGAAATAATGCATGCTGGCTTACTTTCATAATCATCATCATATCATGTATGCATATATGTATAAGCTGCCCGACCATATAGGTACAGTGTGATAATCATTAGCATTAACCTGCGTCCAGGCCTCCCGCGACCGGGTTACCATCTCATGCCGCCCACTAGTGGTGTTTGCCCATGCCATCTGGCCATGGTGTATACGTTGCCCGCCTTAGCGGTGTCTGCCTAGCCATGTAGGCGCGGTGTAATGTCATCATCATATACTCATCATAATGTACTCATCATAATGTGTGCATGGAAACTCAAGGACAACTATACTTTGTCGGGGTGACGTAAGGTCGTGAACCCCGATTCCATTATGGAGCATTCATAAACATTCTGCCTCACCTTGAAGGAATTAGCATAAGGTGAGTGTATATAATGATCAACATCAATAGATTATAGATAGCATCATTAGCTTTATAGGAACATCATATCATGGACTCTAGAATCTTTAGACTTAAGCTTATCATCATCATTATCGTACTCATAGTGTATCTCTTATCTCATATGGCTATTCATGAACAAGGACTCTTAGTTTTCTTAAAGATAGGAGATTCATAAAGAAGAAGGAAGATCATGCCATAAGATTCATGCCTTATAAAGAAAGGACTAGCCTCACATACCTTTGTCGTTTAACTATTCTATTGCTTGCTCGTTCTCCTTTAATGCTCACGTCTTTACCTTCAAGAGAATTCGCATTAACATTAGCTAAGCGATTATAAAAACGTGCTTACTAAGCTAGGGAAAATTGGGTAGCATTTCCTTTGTTTATACGACCTCCTCCATATTCCATATCAACTCCCAAACATTCATAACAACAATCACAATATCACAAACAACAATCATCATTCATTTGCATTATCCACATTTCACAATTTCACTTCAAATTCTCCATAATCATGATCATAGTTCACTATCGCGTTCTTTCCCTTATAATACTCATTCCATGTTCTAGATGTCATTCATAACATATTCATAATCACAACACATCAATATCCACAATTCAATTCAAGCTTCTATTAAAAAATGACACTATTCTTGCATTCATGACCCATTTCTTATTTCCTTCTACAATCCAAGTGTTTCAACTTTTCAATACCTCAAACATCATAAGAATACCATAAAACTTACCTTAGATAGTGTAGGAATGAGCCTTGAGTGACAATACTCTCCTTGCACCAAAACCCTAGTTCACTTCTCTTGGGATTCCTTGACTTAGATGACTTTAATGTGTTTCACACTCTTGATTTTTGTTGGTTTGATGAAGTTTATCATCAATTTCCTTTGTGTTCTTGTAGATGAAGAGTGGAGAAGGTTTTAGAGAATTCTTGAGTTGTGGAGGGGAAATGAAATGAATTAAAATGAAATTGGGTCCCTTATATCAACAATTAAATCTGTCCCGACCATGATCTACGGACCAACATACGGTCCGTATAAATTATACTGATGTATGTCTGGCCGTAGATTCGGTCCATAGAGATATGCCATTCTGGGCTGATTATACGGCCAGTATGTTGGGCCGTATAATGCCCAGGGATTCCGAATCATTCTCGTTGACTCGTTTGATCTCCAATCCTTATGGAACCTTCTTGACACTTGTTTAACACATCAATAACAATCTAAGGGACGTTATCACTCTTCTCCAAAGCATCATTAAGTCATCATTAACTTGATACTCGTAAATCTTGCCCGACACACAATACATGCCTTGCTTTCCTTAACAACTTTCTTTTCTTACCTTAAATGTGTTATATCCCGTATTTTATGCGTTTGGATAAGTCGGGATAATTGCGAGAAGTTAAGGGTTAGACCATTTTCTAAGATTATTTTTGAGCAGGGGTCGTTGGCGAATACTAATTATGAACATTATTAGTATGGAAATATTGAAAAAAATTAAGGGTGAGAAGGGATATTTGCAAAGTGGCGTCATTGGAATAATGTGGAAGCCTAGGGGCAAAATGGTAATATGGAGGAAAGTCGAGGGGCAAAACGGGAATTGCACAAAAGGGGTTCAAGAATGCTCCAAAAAGGGCCCTATTGGCCATGTGACAAAAAGAAAAAAAAAAGAGGAAAGAAAATAATAATAAGATGACAAAATTAAGTCATCTTTTCTAGAAAAAATTAAGGAAAAATCTAGAGAGAGGCATGTGCCTCTCACATGATTGTGGAAGTTATATATATGAGAGAGATGACTTCATTTTAGTTCAAGAAAATTGGAGAGAAAGATTGAAAAAAAAAAAAAAGAAAACGGCCAAGAGAAAAGAGAAGAGAAAAGGGAAAAAAAAAAAAAAATTCCTAGCCTTCAATCTTGGTCCAAAAATTGTAATTCTCTTGTATTCTTATCAAGCTCAAGATCCTCTTCAAGGTGGTATAATTATCTTGGCAAGCAAGAGACTTTGGTGGCAAGTGGAAAAATTAGAAAAAGGTAAGAACTTTATTCTTTTATGTTGGAAGAATTACTTATATGATGTAGCATGTGTAAAGTGCATAGAAATCATGAAATTATGGTGTGTATGTGTGTGCATGGTCGGGTGGATGTGTTTTATGTATATGTGGCCGTGTGGTATTATGGTTGGAGAGGGCATGAATTTATTTTATTTAGTATGGTAATGGTGTTGATGTAGTTTTGTGGTGTAAGTGGAAGAATATGAGCCAAAACTTGCGTGAAAATCGTTGTTAAGTTGTTGTAGGAAGTTTAGTAATGTTATGGGAAATTTATGTAATTATGGAAATGGACTTGTTAGAATGCAAACCATGTTGTTGTGAATGAATTTGGAAGGAAACGATGCTAGTTGTTAATGTTGTGGTAATTGTGGAAATTTTGGATAGAATATGGAATTGGTAGAAATATTCGAATTCGTGAATATTATTCGGAAAGTCATTGAAATACGTTTGAATAACCTTGAGTTAGCAAGTGGATATGAGAATAATGATATTAGTTGGATATTGTGAAGTTGGAATGAAATTTGTTGCCTCATGCAGAAAAGAAGACTACTTATGTTATAGTGTGTTTTGTGATGATTATTGCTACTCTTGGTATTGTTGATGTTGTTGTGTTGTTGTTGTTGACATTCTGGGCCGAGCCATATCCTCGGGATGGTGTGTTTACAGGGGAAATCTTTGCCGAAATTTCGGTAGACAAGTATTGAGGCAAGATTGGAATTTTAAGTCTCATGAATAGTAACTGGTAAATGCGACCAAATTGCAGATTCTAGCGAAGTTGGAACTTGAAATTGGAGAAGCGTAAGAAGCGGAGAAGGTATGTAAGGCTTTCTCTTCCTTCTTTGGCATGTCTTAAATGTAATAGGCTTGAATATGTGCCTCGGGGATCACTCAAATTCTAGAAATCCGAGGTTGAATTTAGTTACTATTCATTCAGTAGAATTGAACTAACTAAGTTACGCTTTATTGAAAAAAAAAAAGTTCAAACGTCCGTAACTTTTGAAAATGAAAGTGGAACGCCTTAAAACCTTCGAGGATGATTTAGTGAGACATAATGACCACGTTCTTATTTTCGTTACCCGACTTGACCTGAAGTGGGCCCACAATCCCCGAGACCCTACTGTATTGCTCCATTTGACTTATGTATGTACGATAATTAAAGGAAACTTTTGGCTATTGTCCCGACTGCTAAACGATAGTTGTTTTAACTGTTCCATTGGGTATTATAAGATACTTTGTTGTGTAATAATGTTCCTAATATGGTTATTGCCTCGGTTCCCAAAGAAATAGCTTCTGAAACACGCGTAGAATGTTCCGTACTTCAAATGCTCGTAACCTATTTCTGAACCTTTAGGTGTCGGTAAGTAAACGCGTCTATCAAGTTTTAACATTGGTTTGCGTGCGTAGGGTCATTAGCCTGCTTATGCTAACTCGGATTAATTTGAGGCGCGTTGTAGTGCACTAATGATTTTAAAGGAACTAATTTTGTACAAGAAGCACAAAATTAATTTTCAAACCACTCCGAAGGGAGTGTGATATTTTATTATTTAAACTTTCAAAAAAACCACTCCGAAGGGAGTGCGATATTTTATTACTCAGATTTTCCAAAACCACTCTGAAGGGGGTGTGAAATTTTATTATTATTATTATTATTATTATTATTATTATTACTATTATGCCCGAAGGGGCTAGGATTAGTATTATGTCACGAGTGGCATGCCCGAAGGGGCCAGGGTAGCCGTATGTCACGAGTGGCATGCCCGAAGGGGCTAGGTATATTATGTCGGGGCTAGCATGTCCGAAGGGGCTAGGATAGACGTATGTTGGACCGGCATGCCCGAAGGGGCCATCATCTTATATCGGGGCCAGCATGTCCGAAGGGGCCAGGATAGACGTATGTTGGACCGGTATGCCCGAAGGGGCCATCATTTTATTTCGGGACGGCATGCCCGGGGGCCGGGATAGACGTATGTCGGGACCGACACACCCGAAGGGGATTATTATTATTATCATTATTATTACTACTATTATTATTACTAGGCGGAGCGGCCGTCCGCGGGGACTATTTTCCTTAGACATTAAATCCATGTTTTGGGTATCCTAAACTTGCTTACTGTTGTACTTTTCTGATTCATGCTTTACATACTCGAGACATTTTAAAATACCGACCCCCTTTCTTCGGGGGCGCGTTTCATGCCACGCGGTACTCCCGGATGAGCTGAAGTTATTTTAGAAGATGTTCCGCGAGAGATGGCGAGCTCCACCTCGGTTCGGAGTGTTGCGGGTCAAAGTGTTCGTGTCATGGTATTTGGTATATGTTAGAGACTTTGCGGACGGTGTCACGTGGATAGTGCGTCGGGAAGTGCGGTTAATTTGTAAATGTTAAAAGAGTATGTATTTTCGGATGATTTTAGCCGGAAAAAAAGCACGTACTTGATTGAAAAGTTTTCTTAATCTGTACAAAGATAATGATTGCTGTTTGAAAAGTTCTATGTTTTGAAAAGTTTCGAAATGGCAGGTTTTAGTAACGCAAAGGTTTAAGGGTTCGCTCGGCTCTGAGGAGAGTTGGGTGCCCATCACACCCTAGTAAGGTCGGGGCGTGACAAAATGTCTTTGAAATCTCGTTTAGGGTCATCAAATGCTATTCCTACTTATCAAAACATCGTATACATCATACCCTTCGTTAGTCTATTCACTGTACGCTAACGGGAAATTTTTCGAGGTGTAACACTCTGACTGCCTCAATCTTCTTGGGATCCACCATGATGCCATCCTTTAACACAACATGCCCCAAGAATGCCACCGAGCTAAGCCAAAACTCGCACTTCAAAAATTTAGCATACAACTTATTCTTTTTCAACAAACCAAGTATTATCCTCAAATGCTTCTCATGATCCTCCTTGCCACAAGAATAGACTAGAATGTCATCGATGAAAACAATAATAAACGAATCCAAGTAGGGCTTGAAGATCCCATTCATCAAATCAATGAAGGCTGCGGGGGCATTTCTAAGCCCAAAAGACATCACCAAGAACTCATAGTGACCATAGCGGGTCCTAAAGGCCGTCTTCAGAATATCCTCCTCTCTAATCTTCAACTAATGGCAGCCCGATTTCAAATCAATCTTAGAGAACACCGACGCACCTTAAAGCTGATCGAACAAGTCATCAATGCGGAGTATCGGATACTTGTTCCTAATTGTAACCTTGTTCAACTGTCGATAGTCGATACACATCCGCATGGTACCATCTTTCTTCTTCACAAACAACACGGGAGCATCCCAAGGGGAAACACTGTGTCTAATGAACTCCTTGCTCAATAAGTCCTATAATTGCCCTTTCAACTCTCTTAACTCTGCCGGAGCCATACCATAGGGCGGGATAGAAATCGGCCGAGTGTATGGCTCCAAATCAATGCAAAAATCAATATCTCGATCAGGTGGCATACCAGGAAAATCTGTGGGGAAGACTTTTAAAAACTCACTAACTACTGGTACTGACTCCAGGAAAGGAATATCCACACTAGTATCCCGGATATGCGCCAAGTAAGCTAAACACCCCTTTTCCACCAACTTCTTCGCCCGAAGGAATGATATAATCTTTTGGGAGCAGAGATAGGGGTACCCTTCCACTCTAGTCCCAAAATGCCTAGTATGGCCAACGTGACCGTCTTGGCATAACAGTCTAGAATCACGTGATAAGGAGACAACCAATTCATGCCCAAGATAATATCAAAATCCACCATACCCAGGATCACCAAATCTACCCAAGTATCGTAACCCACGAATATAACCACGCAAGACTGATAAACTCGATCTACTACCACAGAATCTCTGATAGGAGTAGAGACACGGATAGGTACATCAAGTAGATCCCAGATCATATCGAGACCCCTAGAAAATACATAGAAACATCGAGAAAATAGAGCTCGAATCAAATAATATTGAGGCTGCCCGATGACAGACCGAAATAGTGCACGTGGTAACCGCGTCGAAGCTTCGCTGCGGCCCTCACTGAGAAAAGCATAGCAATGAACCCCCCGCCCTCGGTGTGTGCCTCCGCGACCGCCATGGGCTGGGCGAGCTCCGCCTTTCACCGACCGGCGCCGCCCTGCCGGGGCCGATGACCACCTCTTCCCGCAGTGATAACCGCTATCGTGGTGCGCGAACCACCTTTACTGGAAGATCCACCTCTACTAACCGATGGCGCTGAAGCCCTGGGTGCCTGAACTCGAAAGCCCTGGTGAGCCCCTTCGTGTTTGGGTCTAGGACACTCTCTCACGAAATGCTCTGTGTCACCACACTCATAGGAAGTCTTACCAGTCTTGGGCTGCGACACTGATACAAAGGAACCAGAATACCTCGTGATCCGAGTGTCCGAGGTGTAAGAACGAGAAATCTGAGGGCGAACTCGTTAGCCCGGAAAGGGCCACCCCACCTAATACGAAGTCTTGTTCGAATGGGGGCGGCCGAGGTGGTGCGGTAACTCTTGCCAAAAACGGCTCCCCGCCACAGAAGAACCCGCGAAGCTATCAAACCTAACGAATCTCTTATCGTCGCCCCACCGCCATGGTCACGAATCCTTGTTTCGACCTCTGCCGTGGGCATGGTCTACCACGGCCTGGAATGAAGCCCAGAAGCTACTTGCTATAAAGTCGCTAACTTCAACGGAAGTGTCAAACCCTTGACGAACCGCCTCCTCTCTGTACGCGGGGAGTAGCTGCATATCGAGCCAAGGCATAGGGCACCGGACTGGTCTTGGCAAATGGCATCTACTTGCTTAAGCCCGAACTCGTCCCTCGCCATGTCTCAAGGTCCGAACGAACATACTTCTCTAGAAAAATCTGATAAAATCGAGTCCATGACAAAGAAGGTGACCTAGATGGTCGATAATCAATAGAGGATCTCCACCACAGCTTTGCATCCCTAAGCAACTGAAAAGTAACATAGTCAACTCCATGCGACTCCACCACACCTATCTTATGAAGCCTCTCTTGACGATCAATGATGAACTCATACACATTCTCCTCAAGGGTACCATAAAAACTAGGAGGCTTAATCTTAGTAAACCTCCCAAACAAATCCTGCTCTGCATGAGTCATAACTGAACCAACAACAGGTCTAGAAGAAAAATCAGGTGCTGGAACCTCATCAATACGGGGAGCCACAACAACAGCAGGTTGTACCCCTGAGGTCTAGAACTACTCGGGAGTCTAACCTCCAGCTCTAGTCTGTGACCTATCTGGTGTAGCTGGAAGGACGCCCGCCTGAGTTAGTCCCTCGAGAAGACTCAAAATGCGTATCATAGCATCCTAAAGTAATGGAGTAGCAATAACCTCTAGCTGAGCCTGGGTTGGTCTCAGCTCCTCCTCTTTCATAGGCTCGTCTTCATGCTTTATCTCTGGCTCAGGCGATAATGATCTGGCTCGAGCCTGAATAGCCACGGGTGCTCTACCCCTGGCCGATGCTGCCCTACGGCCATACCTCTACCTTGGCCTCGTACCACGCCCCTGGCAGTAGGTGCTAGCACCTCATTCCTAGCGACTCTCGCACGTATCCTCACCATCTGTGAGAATAGAAAGTGAAGTTAGATACCAATTTGAAAGGACTAGATACCAATTTGAATAAAGTAGCACGAAAGGAGTGAAAGAATGAAAGTTTCCTAAATGTCCTAGCCTCTTAAAGATGGGTACAGAGCTCATCGTACCGATCCGTAAGACTACTAAACATTGCTCTTGTACTCGTAAGACCGGTGAACCTAGGGCTCTAATACCAACTTGTCACGACCAATTTCGCGAGTCATGATGTCACCCACCCTATCCCTCTGGGTGGGCGAACCATCCCCTTAATTACTTTCATTTATAAAAAGACATGTAGAAGTAAATGCCGAATTTATACTAAACAGTCTTGCATTATATATATATATATATATAATAAGTGCAGAAGTGCTTAAATAGTTACAACCCCAAAACCTGGTCTTAAACTTGTACAAGAGCTTCTAAATCGAAAATACATAGTCTGAAATACAACTCAAGGTACTGATATGGGATACTGTCTGTAGAATATGTAATAAACAACATATCATAAGAAGAGACCTAGGGCTGTAGGTCCGACTAGTAGCTCACCCTAAAGTCTCTGATGGGTAGCCTCGAGATCAGTCATGAGGTCGCGAACTAAACCTGGATCAAACTCTACACTCCACAAAAAGTGCAACAGGAGTAGTATGAGTACAACACTAGTACTTGTAGGCATCATAGGTCGACAACTATTAGATAACGCATATAAGATGTAGGAATTAACAAGTAAAGCAAATGAGGCAATCAAGTACAATCACGAAATCAATCTTCAGTTATAGTTTCAGAGAGAGTATGTAAATCATCAAATAAGCAGTAATGAGTGGATGAATGTATGTAATGCAATGCAATGGCCAACTCTCCACTCCCGTACACACATGCTAAGGGCCATGCCTCAAAGCCATGACCCATGGGGGACCCGCGAAGGCCATGCACCACATTGCTCTCCGGCAAAGACCTCAGATGCTATCAATATATCTCGCTCTCTAGCAAAGACCTCAGAAGCTACCAATCACTCTCACTCTCCGGCAAAGATCTCTGAAGCTATCAATATATCTCACTCTCTGGAAAAGACCTCGGAGGCTACCAATCACTCTCGCCTCATCATATCAGTCATATATGAAAATGAAATGCATGGAATAAATTTCAACAACATCGCAAATCGTAGAATCAATAGATGCATGTCATGAATACAAATCATCACTCAAGTCGATAATATTATCTTTCACTTTTCCAGGAGGTAAATGAGATATCAAGTGACAAAGGCAGATTCAATCAATAATTATAAATATTAGCAAACATGGCTACAAGCCTATGTAACAACATCCATACCAACCAATGGATTAATCACCACAACCATGCTCGAAGGCCTATCACGATTTCCCCGTCAATCTCTACAAACTACATACGATTCTCTAATCGGAGTCTAAAAAGGTAAACTGTAACCTACCTCGAAGCCGAACAGGTGCCACGAACCTCAAGCCAAGGACTTTTCCTTTCGGAGAGCCTCATAACGATCAAAGTCTATCAAGTACACATCTATGTTAGAACACGAATCCATAGACACTCATATTGCTATACTTCTAAACAGAACCCCAAGACATTTATATAAGTGGCCCCAGGCCCACAAGGGCAAAACTGAAATTTTAAATTAGAAAGATGCTTCCCATAATCTAAAAAGTCAAAATCCTAAGTTTCATGGAAATCTAACCAATTGAGCCTCCAATTTCATTAATTATAAATATATATATGGAAAAACCCTTAATCCCATATTAAGAATCTTGGATTGAATATGAAATTCAAGCTTAGGAATAGTTTACCCATTGATTAGTAAGTCTAAATCTACAAGATAGATTCCAGAGGCTTAAATCTTAGCGTTAATCTCAAGTAATACATACTCTTAAGAAATTGGGTTTAAACCCTAAGTTTTCTACCTTCAATTCATGGAAAGAAAGATAAAATAATGAAAGAAGCCATTAGTTATTACTGAGATTGAGCTTAGAATCTTACCCCCAAGAAGAAACTTGAATTTGGTGCTTGAAAACTCTCTAAACCGAGCTTTAGACTTTCTAAATGGGTGAATGAAATAATAAGTTCGAATTGGGGAATTTAATATCTTTCTGACCAGTGATTAGCGCTTCTGCACCTAGATACTCGTACATGCTGGCCCGTTTCGGCGGCCCAAATCTTGCAGGTGCGAGGTTCACTTATTCTCGCCTAAGGCCGCAGGTTTGGCCCATCACTCACAGATGCAGCCTCGCACCTGTGAGCCTCTTCTCATAGATATGGGCTCCATTCCAAACAACCAACCTCGCACATGCAGCCCACTATGCGCAGGTGCGGCTCCGCAGGTGCGCCACACCAGAAACCAGAAAAATTTAGTTTCTACCAAATCTGATCAAACGCTCTAAACTCGTTCGGAGTCCTACAGACAGAAGCCAAAAATGCAAACTTATCATAAAACACGCTACGAACTTGCTCGCGGGTTTGGATTTCCCAAAAAGAGGTCACCTTGATCGGGTGTTGACCCAAGCCAACTCCAACCAAACCAAAACCAACATTTCCAACCAATGACCCATAACACAAACAGATGCATCGGGACCCGAACCAAAAGCTCAACTAAGTCAAAAATCACGTCCCAGAGCTAACGGAACTAACAGAATTAGATTCTGGATGCATTTCCCCAAGTCAACTATTGGTCAATTCTTATTAGCTTATTCAACCTAGAAATCTTTAAAATCCTCAAAACCAACCAAGACCAATCCAATTTCCTTGAAAACCATACTACCCATCCCTGCAAGTCATGAATACCGAAAAGAGACTACGAGAAGGGTATTTTAGGAAAAAAGGAATAAAATGTCTAAAAAGACCAAATAGCTCGTTACAGTGTGTCTCATCCAAATAAAGAGAAGACCGGATCCGAAAATTACCACATGCTTTTCGATGTTTACTTATTCTAAAATTGTTATGATAACCACCAAAGTCATTTTCAACTGGCTGAAGTGTTTACACAACAATAGACTATAAAAAGTTGTAACACTATATATCTAATATAATATTCGAATTCTCAGACTGTAGATCTATTGCACTA
This sequence comes from Lycium ferocissimum, assembly GCF_029784015.1. Classification (NCBI taxonomy): domain Eukaryota; kingdom Viridiplantae; phylum Streptophyta; class Magnoliopsida; order Solanales; family Solanaceae; genus Lycium; species Lycium ferocissimum. The sequence continues at coordinate 54,508,148 of NC_081344.1, forward strand.
TCTTTTTGTGGTAACTTTCTTTTTTTTGGAATTTTTGTAAAGTATATTTTCAAAAATAAATTTTTCTCGAAGTGTTTCCCCCCAAAGTATTGTTCAAGAAGTTTTTGCAAAATCTTTTCCCAAAACTGTTTCCTAAATGTAATTTTATGTTTTCCAAAGAAAAATTCGTCTTCCATCATACACATTTTTTAGGGATAATGAATCAAAATTTTCCTAAACTATTACATTTTTATTAATTACATCTCAAATTATATCATGTTTACATTACTCCTATGAACTATAACTTTCAGGAGCCAAAACCCTCCTAAACTATTACATTTTGATAAGTTTCATACTTAAATTATGTCTTGTTTACGTTACCCCTGAACTATAACTTCCAGGTGTTAAAAATTCCTGATCATTATATGTTATGTACGTGTGTTCACTCTCCCAAAAGCTTTAAAAAAGTGCCAAGTGGCACTACATGTGTTATTATTTTTTGTTTCAGATTTTATTTAGATTACTAATGATTTTATTTTAAATATAAATCCTGATTAAATAACTAAAACTAAAGAAAACAAAAGTTAAAAGTAAAAAAAGGAACTATAAAGTAAAAAGGGAGATAAAGAGAAAAACATAAGAAATGTTATTTTCTCCTGTTTTGTTGAGAGGTCCCTGTTTTTACATAAATTGAAGCAAATCAGCTCCTATTTAGTTTGATTTCACTGTGATTTCTATCTATAATCTTTAATTTTATCATGTTTTGAGTTTGAAAGAGAAGAGAAACATTTCAAATATAAACCAACATTTACATTCTCAAAAAATTTCAATGTACATAAAGTGAATAGAATGAGGAAGAAGACCTTATTTACAGAAAGAAAAAAGAAATAATAAAAAATAGAAAATCTGATTTCCTAGCTTAATTAATGCTGTAAAAGCCACATGCCCCTAAGGAAGTGTTATCACACTTTTTGGTATCTATCAAATATTTGAAAATTATAATTCAGGGGATAATGTAATAAGGATATATTTTAATTATGAAACTAATAAACATGTGATGGTTAGGATTTTATGACGTATTATCTCTCTTTGTTATTTTAAAAAGCATGCTTATTCAAACAGTTTCTCTTCCAAATGCAATAATAGTTATGAAATGATTGAGCAGCAAATAGGACAATATTTGTTGAGTAATGCTTAACGGATATTATAAAAGCCACATGCCTCTAAGGAGGTGTAACACACATTTTGTCATCTATCAAAGTCGGACATAATTTTCAAATATGAAATAGTTTAGGGGAATTTTGATCTACTATCTGTTTTTTATTTATTTATAGAAAGTATGATTATTCAAACAGTTGCTCTTCCAAATGAGATTCCTTTTTAGTTGCTCATTCTGTCTCAATTTATATGACACTTTTTACTTTGATCAATTTGACTAAATTTTAAAATTAAATTGGATTAGATTAATTTGATATTTTAACATTAAAATTTATATATTTAAAAATTACATAAAAAGTATTATAAATTGTAACTTTTCTCATATTAATTTAATAAAAAAATATATTTTAAAATAATGATAAAAATTTATGGAGTTTGAATTTCGGGAAAAAAAAAGTGTCACGTAAATACGGGGTAGACTGAGTATGAAATATGATTAAGCGGCAAATACGACAAATATTTGTCTGAGTAATGCTTAACTGGGAATCCATCTGGGGGTTGACTATAAATGACGTTGCATTCCCAAAAGGCCCTCCACTCTCTCCTTTGTCTGCAAATTGGAGATGGCGAATAATGTGGCACCAGTTTCAACATCGTCAAAAGGAAGATGGAGCAACCTCTCCAAATATGCTTCTAGAATCTTCTTTTTCCTCATCTTCCTTCAAGTCCCTTTATTTAGGTAACCACATGTGGATTCAAGATTTGAATTTAATGGGTTCAACTTTTTAGATTCTTAAAGTTATTGGTTCAATCTAATATTTATTGAGATTTTCCTAGGTTCTTACATATGTATTTATACTTCGTATGGAAAGTTATGGGTTCAAATGAACCCGTACATCCGCCCCTGAACTGCAAACTTGACGGCCCATTTTTCTACATCTGCGTTCGATTTGTTATTTGATATCGGGGACATTTTATTGTGATTCTACTTGGATAATATAAGTTTGATTTTATACCTATTTACGGGGGTGGATCTAGAAGCCCAATTACAGGTTCAAGTAGCTTTTGCGCAGACGTGTATTTATACTAAGAAAATCAGCTAAATATTTATAAATACTTGACTGTGAACCCAATTATTGTTTTAATATTAATTTAAGGTCACCCATAAACTTCAAATCCTCCTCTGTCTATTTATGTACTGAGGAGTGGCGACTATGTTCGTGTTTATGTTGAGTCAGATCTGGAGGTTCATTGAATTAAATGAAGCTTTATCTTAGTTTTTCATAAGTGGTTTCTTGATAGTACAAGTTATAATTGATGCCAATTTTGTAAGCGGTGGCGGATCCAGGATTTTCATTCAGGAGGTTCGGAAAAAAGAAGAAGAAGTCTTTTGCTTTTATTTAGGGTGTTCAAAAGTTAATATATGCACATAAACAGAGAAAATTTACCCTACATATACACTGAAATTTTTTGCCGAGGGTGTTCAGCCCTCTCTAAATCCGCCCCTGTTTGTAAGGTTGACTTATGAGTATGTCCTGTATCAATATTGTTTCCCAACGATCTTGCATTAATGTAATTGAATATGGACTAATGAAGTCGATCTTGATTAAATATATAGTAGGTCGGTGATTTATTTGCTTAATTTCATTTGGGAAATAAACAAAGCTTCTGAGGCATTATTTTGATCTAGGTTAGTTGTATTTATATCTCCAAAATTATAAGGGATTCCTTATACTGATAAAAAAGTTTTATAAGGGATTCCTAACAAAGATTTCTTAATTTTGAATGTAACAAATTATCTGGATTTTAAGGGCTCGTTTGGCCATGGATAATTTTCACTTTTTTCCGGAATTTTATTCTGGAATCATGTTTGGAGAGAGAATTGTCGCAATTTTCCGGAAGCCAATAAACTCCAAATATCTGTTTTCATATTTTCACTCCAAATCACTCACAAAAATTCCACATCTTTCCAAGTTGTATTCATGTCCGAACACAACTCCAATTTGCAAATACCATTTATCAACTTTTTTCCAAATACTCACTTTTTCAAATTTCACATTTTTCATGTTCAAATGCCTACTAAGTGTTTCTATGCATTTGTTTATAGTTGATTGCTATTTTTACCATTCCCGTTAACTACCTCGGTAGAATTGAGTGTGTACCGTCTTTTTATGTAACTCCATAACTTTGGTAGACACTATCTTCATTGGCAAGTGACTATAAGTTAATTTGTTGACGGGCTAAAGAAAGCAATGAAATGGGATGTCCTACATACTCCAGATGTGGTCTTCAGACGGTAGCACCCTTGCGAGTTGAATGTTGAGGAAATCTTTTGCAGTTCGATGTTAGATCTTAGCACAACACTTTGGAGAGTAGTGCCTGTAATCTTATTCATTCATGATATGCATGTCATTCTAATATTAGTTCTGCTGCCTAAAGCAAAATTTATGCCATACTTTTGATCATATATTTCCACTACATCCCACATGCTGCAAGCATCTTGCTTATCTTGCTGTTGAGCTGGTCATGCATTCACTTTCTAATACATCTATATTTCTAGTCCCAGTGCATTTCATTTGTTGTTTAATGTCCTCCTAAGACCTAATATCTCAATATGGGGGGGGGGGGGGGGGGTTTACAAGGAGATGAAACGTCTTTGTTTTCATCTCAACTGTTGCGTTAGAAGTTAATGTGCTTGTACTTTTGCAACTTTGGTTGGGGTAAGGTGTCTCTGATCTTCACTTTTCGGATAATACTATGTTTCCCTCTTCGACCAAGTGCTATGATTCAATTGTATGCTTGTTAATAGAGTGAATTTTGATTATTAATTTTGAGCTTAGATTGATTATCATTTGGAAAAGTAATTGGGTGTGTTGACGTTTGTAATCACATTGTTTAAGTTTTTTGAGTCATATATAACTTGTCTCACCGAACGAGTACTAGAGTCAGTTATTTTTTAACACGGTGAACGAGTACTCGCCTCAGTTATTTTTTGAGCATGGTGTCTGGGAGTATTTTGTCTCATCCAGGCAAACTGATATCCTCTCTGCTACTCCTCTCTATTTGATATGGAATATGAGTGTGATTGAGCACCTGAAATGAGCTTATTATGGAAATGGATGGATTATGAAGTGGAGTGACTGCTAGAGTTAGTAAATTTCATGAAGTAGGGTCCACCAATTATCAAAATGATTATCATATTCTATTTACCTGTGAATATAATAAAGGTGCAACATTTTAGTTGATGTTATTGATAGGCATTCTTATATGAACTTGCAGATAATCCACCTTGGGTAAGTTGGGAGGTAGATTTTTTGAAGGGGTTAGAGGAGTGACATCCTGCTTAAAAGCATAAGGTCAAACTCAGTACTTGCATGGGTTGAATTATGAAGTTTAGTTTTCCTCTTTAAGTTTTGTGTGACAGTTTCTTTTCTTTCGTAAAAGTTAATCGGGTGTTTAGTAGTTTGACCACGTTTTGTAATTGGAAAAGAAACATCTTTTACAAGAATTCTCTATTATTGCTTACTTCTTTGTCTCCAAATGTCTTCCTTCAGGGTGCCATGCAGATCTGGTATGTGCTCAACGCCTATGCAAGTCACATCTTCCCAGTTGATTTCCAGTGAGATCTTTCCTCTTCCATTAGTGAAGGCCATGCTTTATCCTGGTGCAATTGTTAATGGCTTAATCACAAGCAGGACGGTTCCAAGCTGGGATAATCTGCTAAATGTCTACAACCTGACTAATGTGAAGGAGGCGTCTGCCGTAACTGACTTACAGCGCTTGGAGGTTTGGCCTTAAATCTATTTTTTCTCATTTTCTGAGTACTGGTTGTGGTCCCCCCCCCCCCCCCCCCCCCAAAACACCACCCCCACCCACTTGCACACAGAGAGGCAAGTAAGGTTCTGCCCATATTTGTTATGATACAGTTTCAAATTAAAATTATTGAAGCTGATTGGTAAAGGTTACTTCTGTATATTATTTGTCAATCTTTTTTCATGAATTTGTCGCTGTTTCTGGATCTTGAGTGTTTGTTTGATTTCTGTTGGACTTGGTCAGTCAAGCAAGGCGTGTCTGCCGTGCTTGATTAGTTTTGAATGTACAGTTTTTGAAAAATACTCTGTGTTTCATTTATTTGCTTACTCCCTTTATTTCAAATTACTAATCCTATGTTTTATATTTGGATTATAGAGGAAGTTTGTCAAAAAATTAAGTTTATGTCCACTTTGGAGTTGATTTTTTTAATTAAAATACCATAAAAGATGCTTACCTTACCTTAGCACTAGTGCCCTCTAGGATACCAAAATTGGGTTAGGGAGTACGTATTTGAGGGGTGTGGGGGTGAAGAGCAGAAAAGGATATGATTCTAGCTAGAACCTTAGGCAGTAGCTATGCAATGAAAAGATAGGTTAAAATCTCTCGTCTTATGTGTTTTCCTGAACTTATTTAAGTTCTCCAAAACTTGAGGAAATATCCAAAATCTTTTATGGAGTAGGAAGTTGATACGGGGACTGAATTTTAGATGATGCATTACAAGCTTCATGATGCTTGTGCTAATCTTGATTTCTTGAAATGTTTGGTCATCCTTCTGACTGCTTGATAATGTAATCATCAGTGTTTTGGTGGGTTGACTTGGAATGATGACTGGGGCTACAATCAGATCTTTTAGTAGTATTAAACTACTACTAATGTCGAAATGGATCTTTATTAATTTAAAGTGATCTCACAACCATCGGGGTATTCAATGGATATGCTTTATCCATGTAAAATCTCTTTAAGATATCTTCAGACTTCAGTATATGTTGATTGATGGACAAATATTCCATTTGTAAAATGCTCAATTTGTAGACCAAGACAAAATTTTGTCTTTCCAAGATCTTTCATTTCAAATTCCTTTTTCAAACATTTTATTGCCTTTGGAAGCTCTTCAAGAGTTCCAATGATATTCTAAGTCATCAACAAATACACCTATTGAAGGGGAGCCTTGGAGTAACTGATAAAGTTCTTTGCCATGAGACCCGGAGGTCATGGGTTCAAGCCGTGGAAACAGCCTCTTGCAGAAATGCAGGGTAAGGTTGCGTACAATAGACCCTCGTGGTTCGGCTCTTCCCTAGACCCCGCGCATAGTGGAAGCTTAGTGCACCGGCTGCAACAAATACACCTATTCTGACAAATTTCGATCCTGACCTTTTCATGAAGACACAAGGGCAAACCGGGTCATTTTTATACCCTTCTTTTAATAGGTATTCGCTACGGCGGTTATACCACATGCGCCCTGATTGTTTTAATCCGTACAAATATTTCTGAAGCTTTATTGAACAACTTTCCCGCGAATCTTTATTTGCTTCAGGCATTTTGAATCCTTCTAGGATTTTCATAAAAGTATCATTGTCTAGTGTCCCATATAAATAGGTTGTGAGTTGTGACAACATCCATTTAATGCACTCAAGTTTTTCATGAACTAGAATTTTTAGTTTACATGGATATCAAGGGGGAGTGTTGTGAACAAATGATGTGGATCCCCATGTGGCCTACATCACTGTAGTAAGTTCACCTCTTCAAGTATTAAGGCTTATAAATAGCCTTTATTGTTTAGATGGAAAGATGCACCAAAAATAGAAGAAAAAAAAAATTCGCTCTCTTGTAGCTAGTTAGTTTTCCCTTTTTATTCTCTCTCCTCTCGTAGCTAGTTAGTTTTCCCTTTTTATTATATAACAATGTTTTATCAAGCTGGTCTTAAATCTATTACAACTTCCAAAAGTAAAGCCAGCAATGAGAAAATACATTAGACATTAGTCCTATTGCAAGACATATAAAATTAGTTATAATAACATGGCATAAATGGAAATTTAGGCAGTATCATAAATTGTTCGAGAACTAAATTATGAGGACAGTACTTTTATACTATTCATCCTTTTATTATTAGTTGAAACAAATATTAGCTAGAATAAAATAGTCTGCGTACTAAAGCTAAACATAACTCAGTGAATGACCACACAGGCGAATATGTTAACAAACAAAAATTTATCAAGTGAACTAGCTGAAATTAAATAGGTAAGTAAGAATTAGCACACAAATAAAATAGATTATGCATTTGTTTATTATAATTGAAGTAGAAATTCAGAAATTACTTGAAGAATGTTGGAGCTTCGTGCTACTTTTCTATTTTTGGTGTGTCTTTCTAGCTGAACATAAAGGCTATTTATAAGCCTTAATACTTGAAGGGGTGAACTTGCTACAGTGATGTGGGCCACATGGGCATCCACATCATTTGTTCACAACAAATAATGATAACAATTAAAAAAATTGCCCATGTAACAGTGGGAGAATATTGAGATCTTGTCTGAGTTTTTAACGTTCTCTTCACATCTGCAATGATGTTTTGTTTGATTATACCATCACACATATTCTTTCTTTTGGTTTATCAAGTGGCTGTCTCTATTTTATTACTTTCTGGAAGGTTCTTGCTGGAAGCTATTTTTCTGTGGCTGGAGCTCTTATTGGCATACTAAAACCTGGAAGGATGAGCATGTTTGGCACCCTACTTATTGTTTGGGGCCTTATCAAGGAAGGGATACTTAACAAGCCAACAACAGTGGATCCTGAGAGGGCAGTATATGTCTACCCAACAATGTTGTTAGCATTGGTATGTTCTTTCATGTCTGTCAAGTATGATATGAAAAAGGTGACAAGAGGTGCCCCAGCTAGACCTGTTGCAAAACCTCTCCAAAGTTCTTCAAAAGCTAAGCTGAGATGAGCATAAGTTTCGTGCTTTTGACGGGATACAAGCTCCATACCTATCCCCTCTTTTTATCAGCCTAGTTCTTACTGCTTATGCAGTGCAGAGGTCCTAGTTCTCATTCCTTTTATCCTGAGAAATGTATTCATACGGACTTGTTCTGATTGAAGAGGTAATTGTCGGGAGAAGGAGGAAATATGAAACAGTTCCGGGTTGAAAACTACGTATGCTAACTTCACTGTAAAGAGAGCATCCTCAAGAGAGCATTCTCAAGGCAAAACCATTTAAAGTGGCTTCATTTACAGTGCATGTGGCTTGTTGTTTACCTAGAATTATCCACATATTTTCATCTTAACATAATCTTATTTTTAAGTTCACAGCACAAATATGTTCTGTATTCTAAAATGTTACTATTTGATTTGGCAAGATGTTATTTTCATCTTAAATCGTTTTTACCTTTTTTTCTGCAAGGAGATTGTGAGAAATGATTGTTGGAAGCAGATTTTGGCACACCGCCAGACTGCTTTAGGTTATTACTCTTCTAAGATTTTTGACGAGTGACGATTAAATCTTCATGTAGTTACAAGCTAACCGCTTACTCGAGCCTTCTTCCATTCAAATCTTTAATGCCTGTATCGTTTGACTCATACGCTTGGCCAAATTAGCAAAAAGTAATACAAAATACTCAAGAAATGAACTTTTCTGACTTGACCAATCAACCCTCCAGATCATAGACGAATTACGTAATTAGTTATTTCCTTTATCTCTACTTTTTAGTCATGTTGGACCAAAGTACCAAAGACAAGGTTGCATGGATGCAGCAACAAAGAGGAATTTTTGCCGTGATACGAGTACTTCATGTTGACTCTTTTCAAGCTCCTGGCTGGTTCTCGACGACCATTCATGGGGCACCAACAACTTTTATTGGATAAAATCATTGGCTGCAATCGTACTAGTAATAGAGTTTTAACTTACTACTAGTTTTAGCGTACGTGTATTGCACGTGTCAATAAACTAAATTTTTTATTAGAAATAAATAAATTCTATACATAACATAGCAATGAAATTAGAATAGAGACAACATTTATTTAAATGAAAAACAGTGTTATTACATTAACTTAATTGTTGAATTACGTGTAATAAGTATTTAGATTTTCTTTCTGTTTGTTTGAAACATGTAATTTTGAGTTATAATTTTGATTAATGATATTATCAACATGAAATTCTTATTTTTATTTTTAAACATTCAAGAAATGATTTTTAAAATGCATATTTAAACCTTTTTTTTTTTTGTCCAAATTCTTTGATCATTTAGATTAATTATGGAGTAATACTTTTAGGCATTGATATTTACTTAATTTATTTTAAAATTATTTCAGAATATGAATTTGATACCCTTACATTAACATATCTTTCTTTGTATGCTCTTTGTTTTTGGGGAAAAGGGTCAAAAATACCCCTCTACTTTGGGAAAAGGGCTAAAAATATCATTCATTATAAATTTGGATATAAAAAAATACCCCTCCCGTTATTAAAGTTTTTAAATATACCCCTATCTTAACGGAAATTCCCAAAATAACCCGATTTTATTTTTAAACCCGCTTCATTTAAACCCGACCCAACTAGGCACAGGAGCAGGTAACCCATATGGGTTTTTTATGTAGTTGGGTCGGGTTTAAAAATGAAATCGAGTTATTTGGGGATTTTTATTAAGATAGGGATATATTTGAAAACTTTAATAACGAGAGGGGTATTTTTGACCCAAATTTGTAATGGAGGATATTTTTAACCCTTTTCCCAAAATAGAGAGACATTTTTTATTCTTTTCCCCTTTTTTTCTGTTGTGTCATTTTGATTTGTCAACTTTAGAACCTGTTTGGATGGACTTATGATTTATGACTTATAAGCCAAAAGTCATAAGTTAGAAATTCTAACTTATGGCTTATTTTTGTTAATTTGGTTTAAAAATAAAAGGTTTAAAGCACTTTTTGTTTTACCCAACTACTACAAAAATACTTACAAGATATTTTGACTTAAAAACACCTAAAATAAGTCAATCCAAACAGGCTCTTACTGTTTGACATATTATCTAAATAATGTCATATATTTTTTCAAAATTTTGATTTTAGATTTATTAAAAGTAAAAATAGAAAAATATACTTACTGTACTATAAAGTTTACTATTTTTTTTTTTTTGGTCACTAATTATTACTTTCATCGTCAGGACAGGTTTCTATATACAGTACTTCAAATTAATCAAAAATACATGATAGGTTCTTATTTATATTTGACGTTAAATCGTAGCAGTGTTCCAAATATTGAAGCTTTCTTCCAAAAAGCAAAAGCTCAATATTTGTAGTTTGCTTAAAAAATTCGTGCTACAATATTCTCACAAATGGGTTATTTTCTTTATTATCTTCTTTTATATTTTTAGAAAAGTTTAAATAAGGAAGAATATAGTACATAGAATTGTATAGACTCAAATCTATTTCGTATGTCCTATATGAGAAAATGATAAAGAAGTGTTAATCTATCTACCTATACTATTTTAAAAGCATGAATATAAATGTTGGTTGACCAAAATATCCTTCAAATATTGAAACGACTTTTATATCCTTACTATTGCTACTAACATTACTATTACTAGGGGTGTACATGGACCGGGTTGGTTCGGATTTTTTAAACACCAAACCAAACCAATCGCGTCGGGTTTTTAAATTTATACACCAAACCAAACCAATAAAATTCGGGTTTTTCAACCTCGGATTTTTTCGGGTTATTCGGTTTTCTTGGGTTTTTCGGGTTTTTTTTTCTTTCGGAATAGTCTTGATACAATACATATAACTTTTACTTCAAATATTTCTGTCCTAGTAAGATACAACTATATAATTAAGGTGTTTCTTAAGAAAATAACACAAAATGTGAGAAGAGTGATGACATTGTATTAAAATATTCAACAAAAACTAATAAAATCGGTTAAAATAAATATTGCTAATTAACAAGCCATAAAGAAAATGACCATAATCTAAAAATACGAAGTCATGCTAAAATAAGCACGGCTAATAAGTATTAATTACATGACAAAGAAAAAAAACTTAAGTTATGTATTTTCACTCTCTAAACTAATTATGCAAAACTAAAGAATAGATATCCAAAATTATTGTCATTCCTAGTGGTAAATTGAATTTCTTTTGTTAGCGTTAGTGTTGGTAGTTTTGGTTTGAACTTTCTTTGAGTTACAAATATCCATAGGATATAAAACTTATTGACATTCAAAATTCTAAGTTCAAGCTTGAATAATATGATAATAGATAAAAAAAACTACGAAAAAATAAAAGAAATATTTATAAATTCCATTACAAATAAATATCTTTATGTATAAAATATTTTAAAAATTGAATACATGTAATATCGGGTTGGTTTGGTTCGGTTTAACTTTTTTTAGTTAAAACCAAACCAAACCAATTATGATCGATTTTTTTTTCTCAACACCAAACCAAGTCAAACCAAACCACTAGTCGGTTTTTTTTCTCGATTTGACTCGATTTATCGGTTTGGTGCGGTTTGTCGGTTTACTTTGTACACCCCTAACTATTACTAATCCTATTTCTAATGAACTACCTAACAGAACATCTATTACTACTAATCTAACGTTACTAACTATTACTACTTACTAATTCTATCTCTATGGAACTACCTAAACATCAATTAGGGGCCGTTTGGACATGGTTTGAAACCATGAGATTTAACCATGATTTGAAACCATGTTTGGACATACAATTTGGATTTCTTAAGTTGTATTTTTTCTTATAGATATAAAAACCCCACAAATTGTGAAAACTATCAAAATATTCTCAATTCTTATACAATCTTACCAAATGAGCAAGTCATAGTTCATAGCAAAATTAATACGCTACTAGAAGACCTTTCTAAAAAATACAACATTAATTGATCAAACTTTAGTTCAATAAAAAAGAAAATTTAACATGAATTGTAATGTAACTACTCTTTAATATAATCCTCTTACATGGTAGACATAAATAAAGGTTGGTAAATGGTTGGTGGGAGTAATTGTTAAAAATATCTACCAACTTATGGGTCTTTTTTTTACAAAATATAAACTTATGGATCAAGTTTTATATTTAAAATTTTTGAAACCATGGTTTGAAACCCCAAATCGTGCCTTTTTGGATGATTTGGAATTTCAAACCTTGGTTTGAAACCATGAGATGGAATGCATGTTCAAATGCTGATTTCATCTCATGGTTTCAAACCATGGGTTCAAATTGCATGTCCAAATGGCTTCTTAGTACTAATAATAATAATAATGTCTAGTACTACTAACTTTTTAACTAATTCTATTTCTACTGAACTCCTTTTCTTTTTTAAATGAATTGTACTCTCACTTTAATAGGATATGCGAGCCAAACACTTCTATAAAATAAGCTCATTGTTCCACATTCTCCATCGTAAGCTTTGGTACTACCACTTCAGAAAGAAATTAACAAAATTCGGCAAACTTCTCGATAGATTTTATGTTTTTATATAGCTTTTTCTGACAAATTTAACCTAAAATCTAAATTAAAGATTAACAATTGAATTTATAAAATAAGGTCACAAACAAGTGAATTACCTAATTTTAATTAACCTCTAGACGTTGATTGCCACATGTAGGCTTTAGGATCACTTAATCTCTAATATTAAATTATCTTAGTTATGACATATTTTCTATATAGGGAAAAAGAAGAAAAAGATAAATACCGAAAACATAAATTTCAAAGAAGTATTAAGTAGATACAATCCTATACTAGAGTAATATTTTTGTAATTCATAAAATAAATATATATAATTACAAATAATATTGTCTAATATTTTTTACTATGATCGAGATTGACTGGAAATAACATGCAAATTGCACGTTTATAGTGACTATTCTACGTTCGATAAAATTGTCATATTATAGACCTTATTGGGATTTGAAGTCAACGTCCAAAATTTTGATTTTCATACATATTAGGGAACTTCAAAATTTTGCTAAAGAACTCCCAATTCAAGAAGTAATGACTACTCTACACTAACAAATTTGTACAAATTGTAGTTTGAGACATACTGTATTACTTGATCATAGTATACTAATGATATGAATTCAAAAGAAGGATTACATATTGTCTCCCACTTATTTCCCAGTAATCCTCTTCAACGAACTCCAACTATCCATGGCTGCCCTAATTCACCGTCGGCTTAGTACAGGTTCGGTTTTTCTCTTTATTTTATTTTTTGTAATTTTTTTAATTTTGGGCAACGACTTTTAGGCCTCATTTGTTTGCACTTAATGGAGGTCTGAATCTTAATCATTCAGATTCAGCCCATTAAGTGCATTTGTTTTTAAGGTCTGAATTTTAGTTATTCAGATTCAGCCCATTAAGTGCATTTTTTTTGTTTCCTTATAAAACCACTTAATGGATCTGAATAGGTCTGAACAAATCAGATCCATAAAAGAGTCTTATTCCATTCAGACTCATTAAATAATACACGCTATTAACAAAATACGGCTTATTTCTCTAGCAAAATTTCCACGCCTGCCTCTCTGCTTCTTCAACCAAAATACAATTTTTTTCCCCTCTTGAACTGGTAAGTTTTCATAATCATTACAAGTATTTTTTCTAATATCTTTTATGTTCATAATATTTTCGGATGTATTGATGTTTTTCAACTTTGCATCTTTTGGATGGAAAAGTTTATTTTATGAATGAAGCAAGTACTCATTAAGCCTTCCCTTCTTTCTCCCAATCTTTGCCATTATTATTTACAGAATCCCCAAATTTCTCCTTTGACATAATTGATTCTCTTTTCTTGTTTTTCGTATTTACATAGTCAGCTTTACTAGATTGTGAGGCTTCCCCATTTTTCATCTTTGTGTGGTTATTGATTAAAAAAAGTAGTGGACCTGACGTCGAAGAATGTATGGACAAATTACAAGGACTTGGCTGGAAAGATCCATTAAACAGTACAACTCTTGCTATAATTTGTGAGAGTGAGAGCTACAGGAAAGCATGGATGAAACTAGAGGATGACAAGTTAGAGAATTGGGTTAAGCTCTTGGGGAAACAAAAGGGACTTCTTCAACTTTGCTAATTAGCTAAAATATGCATTAGGCGTTGATAATGTGAAACCTTCTTTATTATTTTTCTACTAGTATCTATTATGCTTATTGAACCTTTTCGGTATTATATTATGTTGGAACCATTTTGGTTAGTGATATATTTTTTAAATGCCTTTTTTGGGTTATGCTTGAGAATTATGGATAATTTGTCGTTATGTAACTTTTATGTTGACCAAATATATAACATGTTATGCTTATTATCGTGTATTGTACATTTTCCAGGTTAAAATAGTTTAGACATGGACACTAAAGATCAGATATTATGGTTGATGAGCTTATATTGGTATAGAAAACGTCTTAGACTCAAGACTGTTCAAAGAAATAAAGATTTAACATCATCTTTATCTGGACAGAGTTACACATTGGAATTATTGTCTGGCTCTAGTCGACAATGTTTAGAGTTGATGCGCATGTCTCGTGATGCATATGTGCGGTTGTGTCAAAATTTTAGACATAATGGATGGCTCACAGATAGTAAATATGTATCTGTAGAAGAAAAGATAGCAATATTTTTATCCATTATAGGGCATAATGAGAGTTTTGTGGTTATCAAGAGGAGATTCCAACATTCTTCGCAAACGATTCACAAATATTTTCACGAGGTTCTTGAAGCAATGATGAAGTTTGCAAAAGAGATGATATCATCTACAACATCCGATCCAAATCTAGATATTCCCGGCGCTCATAAAAGGCTACGTAAAATTTTTAAGGTACTTTTGTTATACTACTATTGTATAATTTTATACAAACATTTCTCATAATTTTTAATATATATATCTATATATTTATTTGTAGGGAGCAATCGGTGCACTTGATGGGACATTAGTACAAGCCATTGTTCCCGCTAATCAACAAATTGTTTAGGCCAAACCCATCGACAAACACCTGTGGTAGTTCACTTCTTTCACTTAAGCACCTAAAGTGGCCCTTGTTCCATTTAGACACTTCAGGTGGGTCATTCCTATTCCACTTAGACACTTTTTGCACTGTTATCGGAGCAAAACCAACATCAGTCATCTCCTACGTGAATTAAGTGGCCAATTAAATTGTGTCAGCTCATTTAAATTGTGCCAACTCAATTAAATTTTGTCAAATCATTTTAATTGTAAATTCACTAATTTGTAAATTCGTGGTGTTTTGACCATTAAAAATTGGGGCTTTTGGGCTGGTTGAATGTGCAATGAGGTGGCGCCTCCTTTGGTGTTGGTTTTACTTCGATAACGGTGCAAAAAGTGTCTAAGTGGAATAAAAATGACTCACCTGAAGTGTCTAAATGAAACAAGGGTCACTTTAGGTGCTCAAGTGAAAGAAGTGAATGACCACAGGTGTCTGTCAATGGGTTTGGCCAATTGTTTATAGAGGAAGAGGAAAGGGTAAATGTTATCAGAATGTATTAGGTATATGTGATTTTAACATGGTCTTCACTTATGTTTACCTTTGGATGGGAAGGAGTAGCACATGATGCACGAGTTCTTACAGAGATTGTATCTAATCCAGAAAATGGCCTTCCATTTCCTCCTTCTAGTAAGTGATGCAACTTCAAATATTATGAAACAATACTTTCTCTTTATTATGACCATTTAACCTTTTATTTTAATTGGCAGATAAGTACTATCTATGTGATGCGGCATATCCAAACACTCGAGGATTTCTAGCACCGTACCATAATGTTCGATATTGGTTAGGAGATTATCAGCGTAAGAGGGCCATAAATAAGGAGGAAAAGTTTAATCGTGCTCATGCACAACTCAGAAATGTTATTGAACGTGCTTATGGAGTTCTAAAAGCAAGATTTCCGATATTGGATAAGATGCCTCCATATTCTATTGATGTCCAGAGAGATGTTGTTGTTGCATGTTTTGCAGTTCATAATTTTATCAGGAAGGAGCGTATAAATGATGAACTGTTTAATCAATACGATTCACCTCAGTTAATATTTGACGAGGAAGAAGGAGAATAGGAAGAAGTGTTGGATGAAACAAGTGGACCCAGTTGGACAACTGAAGATTCGCAGATAATGCACAATATGCGTGAACAACTTGCACTTCAACTAATGCAAAGAAGAGGAAATACTTGAGAGTTTTATATTTTCATTATTTGAAATACTTCTAGTGTTTGAACCTTAGAATTTGATCTGATGTAGTTAATTATTTGAATTATCTTATACTTGAGTGTTTGAAATGGAACGAGATTATGTTTAGCTGGATGATTTTTTTTGCTAACAAATTAACGTTGCATTCTGGAAAAAAAAAAATCATGTTACCTTGTTACAGTAGCATTTTTTTATGTTGATATATAAATTTTAGTTTGCATTTCAGATAATTTAAATATTTTATCAAATATAATATTCAAATATTATTTTCTATCAACAATATAAATTTATTATCTTTGAAATGAGATTTTATTTTTTTTTTTTTGATATAGTATAATTTCACATGCACATTCAGATATTGAAAACAAACAGTCTTAATCATTCAGTGTTCAGATCTAAAGACCACATCTTAATTTTCAGATGTGCATTCAGATCCAGACATCTGGATCTTAATACACATCTTAATATTCAGAGGTGTATTCAGATTCAGACGTCTTAATCTTATTGGAAACAAATGAGGCCTTAGTTTTGAATGATGTAAATTATTCTTGCTATTCATTTCGATTATTGTCATGTAACGACTTTTTTATGTCTTCTTTTACCGAAATGTATATTATCAAACATTATGACACAGAAAAATATATTAATGATGAAAAACGCTATACGTTGAACTTTTGGACAATCTAGGGTGCACAACCAACACAAATCTATTGTTGAGTACATGAGACAACAAGAAATCAGATTCTCCTACCAACACAAAGCTATTGTTTGAGTACATAAGACAACAAAAAATCAGATTCGCCTACACAATCACAAAACTTAACAGTTTCAAATAATTAAGATATGGAGTTTTGATGATTAGTAGATGAAAATGTGTTGTGCGGTTATTGCGTATTATGTATCCATTAAATTCTTTTTTTAAGTATATTTACAAAAGCTTCGGCATGGTTTCTTTTTTAGGAATATACATAAGACAACAAGAAATCAGATTCGCCTACATAATCACAAAACTTAACAGTTTCAAATAATTAAGATATGGAGTTTTGATGATTAGTAGATGAAAATATGTTGTGCGGTTATTGCGTATTATGTATCCATTAAATTCTTTTTTTAAGTATATTTACAAAAGCTTCGGCATGGTTTCTTTTTTAGGATTCTCCTTTAGCTATTGACACTATCATTAGAGTTACCGCTTTGGAGCTCTAATTATATTTAAGGTACTTGATAGTAAGATCCAAACTTTATTAACGAAGCCAGCACCTCAAGTTGAGAATTATAAACATAAATTTTAAAATTCAAAAGTTGATCAATTATGTCGGAAAAAAATTAAATTGCAGCTACTATCTACAGCTTACCGAAGACATGACCTTAGATAAGAGGGTTTGGAGGACCCAGATTAGGGTAGAAGGCTAGTAGATAGTCTCGTTATCCTTCCTTATTAGTAGTCACATTATCACAATATAATTTCTTGTGCTCTGATTTATGCTATTATCTGTTATTTCCTGTACTTTGATTAGCCTATTTTATCTGTGTCGCTTTCGTTATTTGCATTTCCATATCGCTTTGAATTTCTTAGCATTATTTGACCTCTTTTTATGCTTTGTATTGAGCCGACGGTCTTTCAGAAACAGCCGTTCTACCTTGGTAGGAGTAAGGTCTGCGTACACTCTATCCTCCCCAGACCCCACGTTGTGGGATTTCACTGGGTTGTTGTTGTTGTTCTTTTTAACTTACATTAGGGATTGTCAGACATTCTTTTTTGTTAGGGAATAACGTGCAACTGCACGTTTGTAGAAACTAGTCTATATTATTTTAAAAGCATGAATATAAATGTTGATTGACCAAAATATCATTCAAATATTGAACGACTTTTATATCCTTTAACTAAAATACTATGTCTAAGGAGGCAATTCCATGTTGGATATAATTGTAAAATTAAGAATTTGTATTACATACCTGCTAGGATTCATATTATTTAATTAAAGTTATTTTCTACTAGGACTCATACAATATTTACGCTTAGTTATAGTTAAGGAAAACTCCTAAGTATTATTTAACGATGAGATTAATTCAAAGAAAAGAATAAAATAGCTAGCTACCAATGACCCTCGTTTCTTTAAGTTAAAACCTCTAGTAATGGTCTTACTTTCAACAACATTAATTATTGTTTGTAGATGAAGGTTAGATCTGATTTGGTTTATATTTAATTTTTGTCCTAATTGTTTTTGGTACTATAAATCTTTATACAATAGTAATAATTAATAAGTAAAAAAATTCAAGTCTAAAAATAGAAAAGAGAAGTGTTTATTATTAGAGGATTTAATTAAATTTACCAAATTTTTTAAAATTAAAATGTTTAGTTTTTTATTTGAGATTTGGTGAGATTTGAAAAAAACCAGAAGAAAGACTTGGAGAGATAAAGGAGAAAAAGCAACGGTGAAGAAGATAAGAGCCATCATTCTAATGGTTGATTTCCATATTGAAATTAATAAATGATATCTTTGTAAATAAAAAACTATTGATAGGTAATTTTATTTTAAAAAAAGCTAATTTCTATTTTAGGGAATTGATCATTGTACTTTGTACATAGTTGAGGATAAAAATTATTTTTACAATATAGAAGCAGTAGACAATTTATATTTTATGTATGCATTTCGTAGCATCTAAAGCAAGATATATTCGTGCAAAGCACCAGAGCCGTCTCAACAAGATTGGGGGTCTAAAATTAAACTTCAGAGAGAGGCATAATTTTATTTTATTTTTAAAGAGAAAGATCAACATATATACTTTTATTTAAAGTCTACTTTTCTAGTTTTTTTTTAGATGCGAAGTCATTAATTCTTTTTGTTTTATAATCGTCAAGTACAATGCAAAGTTGTTAACAATTTTTTGAAATAAATTAATTCACAAAAAATTCAACTGGCAATATGGCTAATCAATCACGCAACTAAATTGTTTTTTTCTCCTTTTTTTCTTTTATAAATAGTATGCACTCCCTCTATCTCAATTTATGTGACACAATTTGAATTTCAAGAGTCCAACTTCTTTATTTTATCATGAATTCAGACATACAATCTTTAAGTTTTTTGAAAAATAATTTACATATTTAGAAGCTACATAAAAGCACCACAAGACACAATAATTTTTTGAACAAATTAGCATAAAACTTGATAAAAAATGGGGCCCCAAAAATTTGGGGGCCCAAACCCATTGCTTTAGTGGCTTTGTCTTTGGGCCGGCCCTGCAAAGCACGAACATAGAAACTAGTTATTATAAAAACATGAATATAAATGTTGATTGAGTAAAATATCCTTCAAATATTGAACGACATTTATACCCTTAACGAGCTATTATAATTCTATTTCTTATTGAACTACTTCACGTAATTAGGGCTACTATCTACTACTACTAATGTTACTTGTTACGCCTCTCATTTGCGTCGTAGTAGAACCTATGGTTTCCTAGTCGGGTATTGTAACACCTCGTACCTTTAACCTAAGCTTTGACCATGATCCTAGACTTAGAAAACCAGATAAAGAATGTGGCAATTGGAATTTCCTCTTTAGTTGTAAGATGGTGGTTTACGCCCATGAACAGTGATCGTATTTCATTATACGGCCCGTATTTCAAGTCGTAAACTGGTACCAAAGATTTCTGAGCATTCTGGAATTTGACATTTGGAGGCTACATTGTTAAATACGGATCGTATTTCAAAATATATTTGGAATTTGGGAAAACTTCCTTGATGAAAGTTGTAGAGCTTTGAAATACCTTTCCAACGGTATATTATAAGGGTCAAACGGACATCTGTACAAAGAGTTATGACCATTTTACTAAAGAGACACAGTGCAGTCCATACGGAATACGGACCGTATTTCAAAATACGACGATATTTAGCGGGCGTAAAATTCAATTTTCCGAACGGTATATATTCGTCCATGTCAATTCAAATCATTATTTTTCATTCCTTCAAGCCCTAGAACGACCTCCTACCCTCTTCCATCATCAAGAATACCAAGGTAAGCCTACTCTAATTATTCCAAGTCAATTTTAATACATATCCTTGTAATCTAAACAATAAATCATCATTCCTAAACTAGGGTTTTCAAGAAAACCCATCTCAAGGTTCAAGAACTCAAGATTTTGGAAATCTTCTTCAAAGTTAAAGTATTTAATTCAAGTTTAGAGCATTACCAGGTATGTAGAGTTACTATCTACGTGTGAGAACATCATTGTTCTTCCCCACGCCTCATAATCCATAAATTATGATTCTTTACGAAAACTAGAGTTTCTATACCATTCTCATGATAACCTTAGGTCCATGTCCATGATTATATTATGTATGAATTGTTATAATTCCATCATTGAGTTCTTAATATTTCTTTATAATTATTAAGAATCTGTCCGTAATCTATGAAAAACCCATATATCCCATTCCACGGGTTCATGCATGCTAGTTTATGATATATTATGCTATTTTCAAGAAAATACTATACATGTTTTACAAGTTCATGCAAGCAAGCTATAATTCATGATATCTATGTACAAGCAAGTTATATTCAAGAAAACCATGGGCAACAAGTGCCACTTATTTTACATGTTCATGTTTTGGGAGTTGCTTTAATTACCGAGGAAGGCTTCAGATAGCTTGAAACTACGTAGCCACCGTAGGATGAGGATCGCTCTACCCATGTCCCGGACGATCTCTTATAATGACTGGATCCTTTCATAATATTATTAAATCTCATGTCCTTGGCAAGGTATGAGTGTTCTGCTGGTAGGACGCAAGTACCAGACCATGCTATCGGTTATATTCTTGCTCTCCCTACTCACGATACTTTACGCATGATATATATGTATATGTACTCATGTTCATGATCATGTTTTCAGTTTCAGTTCTTATCATGTTATTCCATGTCCCATGTTATTTCTTCAGTTGCTTTACATACCAGTACATTCAATGTGCTTGACGTCCCTTTATTGCCGGGGCTGCGTTTCACGATGCGAGTGCGATTTACGGAGGACGACGTACGCTTAGGATAACGTTCGTATCGGCTTATTGGTGAGCCCCGTCTCGTTCGGGGTTTAGTCAACTCTTTATTTAATGATTAGCTATGCATCTAAGGTATCTTGGGGCCTTGTCTACAGTATGTTTTCCATGTTCAGACTTATGTTAGAGGTTTCATAGACTAGACAAGTCAGTTATGTTATGTTAGACTTTCGGAGTCGTATAGCCATTTTGGCTCATTCATGTTATTTCCGCACTCATGTTTAAACAAGTATTTTGATTAAGTATTATGACTTATTGCGTTTTATAAAGGCTCATCATGCATTCACGTTATATTCCGCTCATATTATGCCTCATGATGATTCAACAAGCCATGTGGTTCGCTCGGTCACATGCAGTAAGGCACCAAGTGCCGTGTTTGGCCCAGGCCATGATTCGGGGTGTGACAAAGCTTGGTATCAAAGCCCTAGGTTCAAGTGTCTTAGGGAGTCTATGAAACCGTGTCCAGTGGGGTCACTTTTATATGTGTGTGGCGCCCACACATAGAAACAGTTGACCACCAAGACATTTAAGATTGTCTCACTTCTTTCAACTCTAGATCGTGCAATAGAGCTATGTTCTCAGAAATCACTCGGACTCGTGTGTTATTTCCCATTCTACCGAATATGCCACGTCTCAATGGATGAGGAAGATGTAAATATAATCATTATCGATGTGTTGCTTTTAGATGGAGTCATTAGGAATTATTCTAATTCGTGCCATGAAGCTTAGAGCAGTAAGTAACATTCTTTTTCCATCGAATTCTGAATGTATCAAATGTGTAAGCGGCAAGAAGGAAATTCGAGACCCAAGACTTGCCAAATAGTGCATGGTGTGTTTATCAGGTGTTAGTACCATTTGAAAGACAAATTTCGGTATGGTAGCACACGTAGGTTATATACCCTATAAAGTAAGTTTATTTGGACTCTTTGATCATGGAGCTATAGTATAAGGGTGATGGTTCATATTTAAGACCCCATGAGGTAGCATGTTATGAAGTTAACCGCATTAGGCATAAATTGTCCACGGTAGTTTTTGCGAGTGAAATAGCCTAAGAGCCAACCACGTAATACTAGAAAGTCTCGACTTTTCTAGGATATATATATATATATATATATATATATATATATATATATATATATTGGCATATGATCTATGCACATGACTAGGAAGGGACGATGCGATAAGAAAACCACGAGCGAGATGATATTGAATTTTTTTTTAGGGTTAGTTTTAAATTATTTAAGCTTATTCGGATCGGACGGAGAGTATGACGTTAGTAAGTTATTACAAGAAGCAGATATTACTATGAGATAAAAGATATGACAATTTCCTCTTAGGTTATGTGATTAAGTATTTATCCCTGATGTGTATAGTATGATATAATTTTGAAAGTGTATAGGGAGTTTGGGGTTAGTTGTTACAATAGTATCATATAATTTTTAAAGTGTATAGGGAGTTTGGGTTAGTTGTTCAATTCCTTGTTTGAGATAGATGAAATTTTCCTAAGTGTGATCATGTCTATAGTTCGGAAAGATAGTATACAACCCCGAGAATATAGTCGGATAAGGAGGAAAGTTAGAAATAACCTTATGCTTCACTTTAGTACTCAGAGAAAAATTAGAGAATATGATGCTAGCAAGTGGTTAACAGAAGCATAGTGAGGAAGTTTGAATAGATACAGTGAATTAGAAATTTTTAGCAGAGTTAGTAGAAGTACGATTTGAGTTACTTAATCAAGTTAGCACTACTAAGTGGATAACTGTCGAATACACCAAGGCGTGTTAGAACCCAAAGGGTTTAAGTTAAATTTGAGGTATAGAAATTGGTGAAAGAAGAAAACCATCTAAGGTATGAGAGCAAGCTACGGAAGAAGAGCCTTTAAAGAGTTATCGAAAAGAGTTTTCCCCACGAGAAGTAAAGAGCTAGTATACGATTATGTACATTAGAAACCCGTTCATTTAAGTAATCCAGTTTTTCCAGTAAGTAAGGCTTGCTTGAAGTAAGCCGAAGAAATAAGTCGTCAGTATTTTAGAGGAAATTAGCGGAACCACTAGACCACTTATCGCTAACTCGAGAAATCCACAGGCTTTAAATGTCAGGTTTTGAACTAGGGGGGAGATCGTGCGATAAGGAGCCGCTATAGATTATGTGTTTCGTAAGTTGATAGGTGTTAAGGAGATTATGTCAGAGGATCACAATTTCATGTAGCCAAGATAAGGTGCGTAGGATGCGATTTTTGTCATGCCCATTGAGTTCAAGTACTAGGTAATTATGTTATGAGATAAAGTTCTAGATCGAATAATGGGTTTTAAGGGTGTAACGGTTCCAATTCCAGAGTAATTTTGTACCATGTGGTACTTATGCCCAGGCGTAATCTACTCATGCCTCCATGCTATTTCATGCCCAAGTTAGCGTCTTACACTCCATGCTTATGATTCAAGAACCAAGACTCCATAATGATAGTAATCCATGCAAAAGGAAGGTTCTTTCATGTTTTGCACATCAGGTTGTGCTCATGTCTAAGAGCTAAAAATCGTAACCATGTCTCACGTATCTATCATGCTTTTATACTCATGTGTTACACCTCAGAAAAATTCCCCGTTAACGTACAGTGAATAGACTATCAAAGGGCACGAAGTATACGATGTCTTGGTGAGTAAGAAATAGCATCTGATGATTCTAAATGAGACTTCAAAGACATTCGAGGTAGGAGACGGAAGTTGTCAAGGAAAACAAGGTATATGTTCTGTGTCGGGTAAGATTTACGAGTATCGAATTAATGATGGCTTAATGATGTTTAGGAGACGAGTTATAATGTCCCTTAGATTTGTCACGACCCAACCCCGTAGGCCGTGACTAGTGCCCGAGCTGGGCACCCATACGCGCTCACTAACCAGATTCGGCATACAAATGACTCGTACATAAATCGGTATCGGACGTGTCTCCACCGCGCATACAAATATATATATCGCGCGCGGTCATGGGGGCTATCATAATATACATAACATATCAAAGCATACATACACGCAAACCGATAAAGTACACGCACGGCCGGATGGGTCGCCCCAAACACAACTTACTCACGCATCCGAACAAAACTATACATAACCCACATCTATGTCTACGGACCTCCTAATACAACGTAATCGGATGACGGGACGGGGCCCCGCCGTACCACCGAATAAACATAATCATATACATCGGAAGAGTATATACCCAAAATATTGGCTCCGAATAAAGGGAGCACTCGAACGACGGGAGAATGGAAATCCTACGCCGGTGGATCACCAAAACGCGTATCTGTACCTGCGGGCATGAAACGCGACCCCGAATAAAGGGGTCGATACGGAATATGTACCGAGTATGCAAAGCGAAGTACAGAAACGAAGTCATAACCGAAGTAAGGTATACAGAATGTGAGCGTAATCACCCAATTACCAAAGTACTTATATCCAAGATACAAATCATACATAAGCAGTGCAGAAGACGAATATAACCATCAGAATGCCCAAAATGCTTAGCTTTATTTTGAAAAACATTTCTGTCCCACATATACAGAAAATAGAACATATCATATAAACTGACGGTAACCGAATGTCGAGGAACGTACGACCCGATCCATAAATAAAATAATAGTGCCGAGGAACGTACGGCCCGATCCATATATCATATAATAATAGTGCCGAGGAACGTACGACCCGATCCATAAATAAAATAATAATGCCGAGGAACGTACGACCCGATCCATATATCATATAATATAATAATCATACATCACATCACACCATCATATATCATATCGTATCAGATTATCATATCATCAAACATCATATCACATATCACATACGGTCCGCAATGGGACCCGGCGGACAGAACGTGGTCGCCACTCCGTACGGACGCCAAACACATCATACTTCGAAGGTTTTATATCTCCGAACATCTCCGTCACACATCATAACATATATACACGGTACCGGCCAGGAGGAGCTCGGCGTGCCGGTCACGTCATACTTCGTATCACATCATACTTCGGAAACACATCATACTTGAGAATAGTGCGCACGATAACAACGGGGATAGGTGAAAGATGTAACAACGAACGCACGAGGAGAATCGTAAGATAGCCATATGCATACAAATCTTTATTACAAACTCGACTGAATAACCAAAGCGAACTATTATTTCAACCAAGACAATAGTCAAATCAAATTTCTTCCGAATATTACTCGGGAACATATCAAACCGAACTTCAGTAACCATGGTCACGTATCAAAATCATATGCATAAAATCCTCATTTCAGACTCAACAGATAAATATATAATCATACTCGGGGGCGGAAAAAATAGTCATATTGAATTCTTTTAAAAGCCACTAGAATTATACAGAAGAAGATCGCGGGACCCACGGACGAGCATTAACCCATTCCGGGCCCGCCTACGAAAATCATAGTTACCATATATTATCAAATCATTATTACAAACTCAAAAGATAAGTAAACTGATCGTACTTAAAATCGGAATAATAATCATATCATATCCTTTCAAAATCGTCAGAAGTACATAAGAAAAGTCGCGGGGCTCACGGAAAGGTGTCGACTCAAGTCGGGCCCGCCCATGAAAATCATAGTCCTTATACGTCATAGAATCATATACGAGCATATTAAAGCCATCCGGTTCTGTCTGTGAAAGTTGCGGACGTTCGTAGTTTTCGGAATCGTTTAGGAACGAAATTCTTTTAAGAAAGAAAACCCAACTTTTATACAACTTTTGAAAATCAACCATACAAAAACATATAAACCATAGCTTGTCCACATAAGGATGCCAACATCAAAAGCAAATACGACTCATAAACGTACTCGGATTTTTGAGAATAGAATTACCCCCGAAGCTTATAACGTATCATAACTTAGCCATATCTAAGACATGCCAAAAGAAGGAAGGTAAGCTTTACATACTTTATCCGCCCTCGAAGCTAGTCCAAACTCAAACTTTGGGCTCTCTAAGATCTACAATTTCGTCATAATATGCCAAACATTAGCTAAAGGTATTTAGGAATTCATTTCCAAACGAACATCAAATTCTACAGAAATTTGGGCGTACTTGTAAATACACCAACCCGAAAATTTAACTCGGCCAAATCAATAACAACAACAACAACAACCAACCTAGCAACATTAATAATCAATCCGAAAGGCAATACGACATTAATAACTCCTTTTTTCATCATTCAACACTTTCAACATATTCAATTCAACGGCTTACCTTCAAGCCAACATCAACGCTTATACATTCAAATACTAACCCGAGCCCATACCAACAATATTCAAAGACATCTTAAACAAGTCATACAACATTTCCAACAATCCAACAAATAATACCCGAAAACAGTCCCCAAACCCGAGAACCCCAACTATAATCCATCCCTCACTTCCAAATCATGATTTGCACCAACAATCCACATTCTAACAATGTCATTCTCTTAAATATAAAAATTACATTAAATACACATGATTCTCCAAATCAGCCCATACAATTACAACATCAATCTTGAGTCATTAAACTCTCATTTCCAACATAGAATTCATAACGACAACTACCAAGATACTAATTAATCATTAATCCATTCCTTGACACATAATATGGCCCATTTTCGGCCAACACTACATATATACATATTGATGATTCTCATCCATTTCTTCACTCTACAACACTCACAACATGCTAACTAGACTTTAATTCATTGTTTCAACACAACATAACACAACACACACACACGGCCATACACTACACACACAACCTCAACTCCAACATGCCATACCTCATGATTTTCATCCATTTTAACATACTACAACATGCATACAACCTTTGTAACACAAAAAACATGATCAAATCTTACCTTTCTTCTTCAACTTCACAAGTAAGCTAAGGTTTGCGATTTACACAACGGATGGTTTGATGGCCCAAACAACACTTCCACGTTACTTAGGGACCTCCAATTAGTGGATTAGCATCAAAGAAATAATTTTGGGATGGCTTGTTTTGGACTTGAAATTTTGGAGCTTGGCGAGGGCCTCAACTTGTTGTTCTTCAACTTCTATTTGTTTTTCTAAGTGTTGGATGAGATGAGATGACTTAGTGATCATCTTTTTGCATACTAGTAGGACTTATACATGTGTCCATGGCCCACACACATGTGTTGGAGCAATTAAAATTGGACACAAAATGGGTGGGACCTTCTCTATAGTCACACGGCCAAAGGGCCACAATTTGCATGATTTTCAACTTCCAATTATATCACTTTTGGTCCCAAATTTTCCTAAGGGTTCCATGCCAATAAATTCATGAACAACTTACGTCTCAAAATAAAATCGAAGGTCAAAAATCTCGACTTTGCATCCCGGAATGGTTTTGGACCCTAACTTATCATAGTTAAACCGAATTTTCCCAATGCACAAAATACGGGACATAACATCCTCCCCCCCTTTAGAACATTCGTCCTCAAATGTTAGATTAGCCTTACGGGATCTTATAAACACTCGGGGGAGTTTCTTTTGCAATTATCACAAGCAGTTCATACATCAATCAGCATAACCAATTAAAGAGTTTAAATTACACATGCCGGCGTACGGTGGCGCCTCCCGATCTCCGTCCACGGTCAACGCATATAGGCGGTTCGATGGACCGCCGAGGCTCCGCCACGGCCTCTCCCACGGCCGACCGGTGGTCGGCGTGCCCCGCCCCGTAGGGCGCATAGCTACAGAAGGAGAAGATGAACCAGAGCCGACGGCTTTCCGATGTCCGCGCCACCGGACCGCCACGTACGGACACTCTCGCATACGGTGACCACTGGCCGCCACAAGTAAAACAAGCACACGTGGCACGGTAACACTCTCCGGATCGCCCCCCACAATAAGAACAGAGGTATGGGTGGCCTCTCCACCGAACCTCGGAACCTTCCGAAGCCCTGGAGCTCGACCCGCTCCCGAATATCCCGCACTATCGGCCTCTGTCGAGGAGCCGCGTGGGGGGGGGTGTACTCCGCCGGGCGGGGGGAGGATGGCTCCCCGCCGCCGAGGCCGCCCCCCGAGACTCCCCGGTATCCCGGGCGGATCCGGCCCCTGCAAAGGCCCCCGTCATAATCCCTATCGGTGATGCCCCGTCCTCCATGCCCCGGGCGCGTGCGTATACTCGCAATATGCATGCCCACCGGGCCGCCATCACCAAGCAGGTCAACAAATCGGTCCAGCCCCCACCATATATCTGGCAGCATACCGTCACTATGCCGGTAGCATATGCGGGCGCGTATCCGGCCGGCCGAATCGAACTCTAAACCGCTCCGAACCTGCTCGCCCGCACAGCCTTGCGGGGATAATGCTTACACCCCGGCCCGCCGTACCTCCGGGAGGTAGGAAATGGGGAAGCTCAGAACTTCTCCCATACAAACCGAGGGGCACCTCGCCTACCGGAGCGCATCCAAGACTCATACCGATTAGCCGCTACATCGTGCAACCGAAGATGACGCCAACTCAATCACTGCGTCTCTCGCACTAATCAAGCAGGTACGCGACATCCGTCGACGAACTCGCCGAGGGTCTCTCGCGGGCTTTGGACTCGAAAACTCGCGGGCCACAAAGCTAAAAAATCACGGGCCCTCCGACTATCGTGCCTCGTTCACACACGATCATCCCCTACTCCCAAGCACCGGGGACTCCGCCCCGCAACCAATCGAGCCGGCACCGTAGCGCCTCGCGCATAGCCCCATCATCCGCCCCGGCGGGGAGTCGGAGGCGCGGGCGCTCGGAACCCCTCGGGGCCGCGGTGGAGAGCCGCCCCTCGTCCCCGCCTGTGGCCGCTCCAAATCCCTTCCGACACCGGTGCAGAATCGGGGTCGCTGGAGGCACGATATCTCGGCTCAACTCCGGCCCGAGGCCTAGTAACTCTCGGCCCGGCCGGGTCCTCGCAGGGCTCGTAGACTTGCCCTTCGGGCAGTCGGGCCTTCTGAGGCATCGCTGAAAACATAACATTTCGTCGAGAAGAGTCATCCGATAACACGGCTCTATCGCACGATCTAAGATCGAAAGAAAGAAAGATGACATCCTAAATGTTCCGTAGCCTCCGTTTATAGATGTGGTGCACAACACACCGATAAACAAGACTCTACGAGACACGGTTCGTAGACATTCCGAGGACGAATCGCTCGATACCACTACGTCACGACCCAACCCCGTGAGTCGTGACTGGTGCCGAGCCGGGCACCCATACGCGCTCACTAATCGTATTCGGCATACAAACGACTCGTACATAAACCGCACGTACGTGTCTCCAAACCGACGCATATAAATATATATACCGCGTGTAAGCGGCGAGGCTATCATAATATACATAACATATCAAAGCATACATACACGCAAACCGATAGGTCGGCGCACGCGGATGGGCCGCCCAAACACAACCGACTCACGCATCCGAACAAAACTATACATAACCCACATCTATGTCTACGGACCTCTAATACGTAACAATGAATCGGATGACGGGACGGGGCCCGCCGTACTGCCGAATAAACATAATCATATACATCGGAAGAGTATATACCCAAAATATTGGCTCCCGAACAAAGGGAGCACTGCGAACAAGAGAATGGAAATCCTACGCCCGGTGGATCACCAAAACGCGTATCCGTACGGCGGGCATGAAACGCGACCCAGAAAAAGGGGGGGGGTCGGACGGAATATGTACTGAGTATGCAAAGCGGGAAGTACAGAAAAGAAGTCATAACCGAAGTAAGGTATACAGAATGTGAGCGTAATCACCCAATTACCAAAGTACTTATATCCAAGATACAAATCATACATAAGTTAGCAAGTACATGAATATAACCATCGGAATGCCCAAAATGCTTAGCTTTATTTTGAAAAACATTTCTGTCCCACATATACAGAAAATAGAACATATCATATAAATTGACGGTAACCGAATGTCGAGGAACGTACGGCCCGATCCATAAATAAAATAATAGTGCCGAGGAACGTACGACCCGATCCATATATCATATAATAATAGTGCCGAGGAACGTACGGCCCGATCCATAAATAAAATAATAATGCCGAGGAACGTACGGCCCGATCCATATATCATATAATATAATAATCATACATCACATCACACCATCATATATCATATCGTATCAGATTATCATATAATCAAACATCATATCACATATCACATACGGTCCGCAATGGGACCCGGCGGACAGAACGTGGTCGCCACTCCATCTGGACGCCACAACACATCATACTTCAAAAGGTTTTATATCTCCGAACATCTCCGTCACACATCATAACATATATACACGGTACCCGTCCAGGAGGGGCTCGGCGTACCGGTCACATCATACTTCGTATCACATCATACTTCGGAAACACATCATACTTGAGAATAGTGCGCACGATAACAACCGGCCGGATCGGTGAAAGATGTAACAACAGAACGCACGAGCAGAATCGTAGGTAGCCATATGCATACAAATCTTTATTACAAACTCAACTGAATAACCAAAGCGAACTATTATTTCAACCAAGACAATAGTCAAATCAAATTTCTTCCGAATATTACTCGGGAACATATCAAACCGAACTTCAGTAACCATGGTCACGTATCAAAATCATATGCATAAAATCCTCATTTCGGACTCACGGATAAGTATATAATCATACTCGGGGCGGAAAAAATAGTCATATTGAATTCTTTTAAAAGCCACTAGAATTATACAGAAGAAGATCGCGGGACCCACGGACAAGCGTTAACCCATTCCGGGCCCGCCTACGAAAATCATAGTTACCATATATTATCAAATCATTATTACAAACTCAAAAGATAAGTAAACTGATCGTACTTAAAATCGGAATAATAATCATATCATATCCTTTCAAAATCGTCAGAAGTACATAAGAAAAGTCGCGGGGCCCACGGAAAGGTGTCAACTCAAGTCGGGCCCACCCATGAAAATCATAGTCCTTATACGTCATAGAATCACATACGAGCATATCAAAGCCATCCGGTTCTGTCTGTGAAAGTTACGGACGTTCGTAGTTTTCGGAATCGTTTAGGAACGAAATTCTTTTAAGAAATAAAACCCAACTTTTATACAACTTTTGAAAATCAACCATACAAAGACATATAAACCATAGCTTGTCCACATAAGGATGCCAACATCAAAAGCAAAGACGACTCATAAACGTACTCGGATTTTTGAGAATAGAATTACCCCCGATGCTCATAACGTATCATAACTTAGCCATATCTAAGACATGCCAAAAGAAGGAAGGTAAGCTTTACATACCTTATCCGCCCTCGAAGCTAGTCCAAACTCAAACTTCGGGCTCTCTAGGATCTACAATTTCGTCATAATATGCCAAACATTAGCTAAAGGTATTTAGGAATTCATTTCCAAACGAACATCAAATTCTACGAGTAAATTTGGGCAGCACTTCCCAGTAAATACACCAACCCCAGAATTCAACTCGGCCAAATCAACAACAACAACAACAACCAACCTAGCAACATTAATAATCAATCCGAAAGGCAATA
This sequence comes from Lycium ferocissimum, assembly GCF_029784015.1. Lineage (NCBI taxonomy): Eukaryota > Viridiplantae > Streptophyta > Magnoliopsida > Solanales > Solanaceae > Lycium > Lycium ferocissimum. The sequence goes on from NC_081344.1 coordinate 54,539,916, forward strand.
CAACATTAATAACTCCTTTTTTCATCATTCAACACTTTCAACATATTCAATTCAACGGCTTACCTTCAAGCCAACATCAACGCTTATACATTCAAATACTAACCCGAGCCCATACCAACAATATTCAAAGACATCTTAAACAAGTCATACAACATTTCCAACAATCCAACAATTGTTCCAATCTACCCGAAAACAGTCCCCAAACCCGAGAACCCCAACTATAATCCATCCCTCACTTCCAAATCATGATTTGCACCAACAATCCACATTCTAACAATGTCATTCTCTTAAATATAAAAATTACATTAAATACACATGATTCTCCAAATCAGCCCATACAATTACAACATCAATCTTGAGTCATTAAACTCTCATTTCCAACATAGAATTCATAATGACAACTACCAAGATACTAATTAATCATTAATCCATTCCTTGACACATAATATGGCCCATTTTAGCCAACACTACATATATACATATTGATGATTCTCATCCATTTCTTCACTCTACAACAATCACAACATGCTAACTAGACTTTAATTCATTGTTTCAACACAACATAACACAACACACACACACGGCCATACACTACACACACAACCTCAACTCCAACATGCCATACCTCATGATTTTCATCCATTTTAACATACTACAACATGCATACAACCTTTGTAACACATAAAACATGATCAAATCTTACCTTTCTTCTTCAACTTCACAAGTAAGCTAGGGTTTGCGATCTACACAACGGATGGTTTGATGGCCCAAACAACACTTCCACGTTACTTAGGGACCTCCAATTAGTGGATTAGCATCAAAGAAATAATTTTGGGATGGCTTGTTTTGGACTTGAAATTTTGGAACCTTGGCCGAGAGCCTCAACTTGTTGTTCTTCAACTTCTATTTTTTTTCTAAGTGTTGGATGAGATAAATGAATTGGTAGTCATCTTTTGCATAATAGTAGGACTTATACATGTGTCCATGGCCCACACACATGTGTTGGAGCAATTAAAATTGGACACAAAATGGGTGGGACCTTCTCTATAGTCACACGGCCAAAGGGCCACAATTTGCATGATTTTCAACTTCCAATTATATAACTTTTGGTCCCAAATTTTCCTAAGGGTTCCATGCCAACAAATTCATGAACAACTTACGTCTCAAAATAAAATCGAAGATCAAAAATATCGACTTTGCATCCCGTAATGGTTTTGGACCCTAACTTATCATAGTTAAACCGGATTGTCCCAATGCACAAAATACGGGACATAACAAGATTGGTATTGAGGTGTTAAACAAGTGTCAAGAAGGTTCCATAAGGATTGGAGTTCAAACGAGTCGACGAGAACGAACTTCGGAAAGCTGGGCATTATACGGCCAAACATACTGGCCGTATAAAACATTCGGGCCGTATGTTCAACCGTATATCCTGCCCAGAATGGTAACTCCATTGGACTAAATATACGGCCAGACATACGATCCATATAATTTATACGAACCGTATGTTGGTCCGTAGATTGGTGTCGGGCCAGATTTTTAAAAAATGATATAAGAGACCCAAGTTCATTTATTTCATTTCATTTTCACCTCACACCTCAAGAACACTCTAGAACCCTCTCCACTCTTCATCCATAAGAACTCAAGAGGGATTTGTGATCAACTTCATCAAACCAACAAAATCAAGTGTATGAAACACATTAAAGTTCATCCAAGCCAAGGAATTCCAATGGAAGGGAACTAGGGTTTTGGTGCAAGAGAAGTATTTCCACTCAAGGCCTATTCCTACACTATCTAAGGTAAGTTTTATGATCTTTTCATGTTTTTTAAGGTAATGAGAGGTTGAAAGACTTAGATTATGGAAGGAGATAGAAAATGGATCACAAAGATAGGAATAATGAGATTTTGAGTAGTAGTTTGGAATGAGTCATGAATATTGATATGTTGTGAATGTAAGTATGCTATAAGTGACATCTAGAGTATGGGATAAGTATAATATGTGAGAAAACGCAATAGTGAACTATGACCATGATTATGGAGGAATTGAAGTGAAATTGTGAAATGTGGATAATATAGATGAATGATGATTGTTGCTTATAATATGGTGAATGTTGTTATGGATGTTTGGGAGTTGATAGGTGATATGAGGAATGTTTTATAAACAAAGGAAATGCTGCCCAATTTTCTCTAGCCTTAGTAAGAATGTTCTTATAATCGATTAGCTAATGTTAATACGAACTTTCTTGAAGGTAGAAACGCGAGCATCGAAGGGGAACGATCACATGATAGAATAGCTAAACGAAAGGGTATGTAAGGCTAGTCCCTTCTTTCTAAGGCATGACTCCTATGGCATGAATTCTTCTATACTTCCATGACTTTCTTACACATCGAAAATTATGAGTCTATGGTTATAGAGAGCTTTTCATAAGATAAAGAAAAAAGATACGATGTGAGTATGATGATGATGACAATGAGTTGAGCCTAAAAGTTCTAAAGTTCATGACATGCTAATTCCATAAAGTTCTTGCTATGGATACGATATGATGTTTCTACAATCTAATGACCCTAAGTATAATTCCATTGATGTTTTTCTTTGTGTGCACTCACCTTAAAACGTTAGTCCCTCCAAGGTGAGATATAACGATTATGATTACTCCATAACGTAGTCGGGGGTTCATGACCTCATGTCACCTCGACATAGCCATGGTTACCTTCAAGCTTTAATGTATGATTAATGATAAGGTTATGATATGCCTATGAAATGTGTGATAATGATAAGTTTACGTTGACTATATGACTATACGATTCCACCGTGCCTAGTTTATGGGCTATGTCAACAAGGCGGGCTGCATACGATTCCACCGTGAATAAATGGCCGGGCATGTTACGGGGCAAGGGTAGTTATATCATTTACACCGAGCTCAGAGGACGGGACATAGCACCACTAGTGACATATGATGGTTACCGGACGCGGTTAACGATGATATATATATATATATATATATATATATATATATATATATATATATACCGATGATGTCTATGATGATACATGTACTACGATTATATAAGATATAGGTGTGAAATGTATCCACCCCTAAAAAGTTAAATTATATCTTCATCTTATGTCTTATGATTTCTCAATTATATTCATTTCATTCATATAACATACTCGGTCAATGTTTTACCGAATCCTTTGGATGCCGTGTTCGTACCCCTACGGCGTGAGTGATCCACCAGGAGCGTACGCTACTTGAGAGCACTCCATTGCTCACGGAGGTGCCATTGGTTTATTCTTTTGTGCATATATATATGTTTTGGTCACGAAGGGGTCCGTCCCGTCCATATGTCAGTACCCGCAGAGACTCGTAGATACGCACGTAGGTAAAATGGTCTGCCCGTTTTTTCTCGTACGTGTATATATATATATATATCGGATTATGTATATAATGTAAATATGTTTCCAGTGGAAATGGTTCTTCTATGATTATAAGCATGAGACTAATTGTCACACCCTGAATCCGACAGGGTGTGATGGGCACCCGACCCTTACCTAGGGCCGAGCGAACCCGCAGACTCTCATAATACTCATAGCCATACTGGCCCACAAAGCATAACATAAGCGCAGGGTGAAAATTTTTTTCGGAAAACATACATGCTATTCATCTTTTCGAATCAAACAAAATCCGTAACCATAACGAATCTGTAAACACACGAAATTCATAATACAATGCATACTGATACACCGACTTACATAGCCGTTTACAAACGGACATCTCGTACACACGACACTGTCTGCAAAGTCTCTAACATAACTACGAATACCATACAAACATTCGACTCGGCAAAGACCGAGGAAATGGAGCTCGCCAATCCAGCGAATATCTGCGCTAACATCATCCGCTCATCCGTGGGTACTGCGCGGCATTTGAAACGCAGCCCCCGAAGAAAGGGGGGTCGAGCGGAATATGTACCGAGTATGCAAGTGAGTAAAATACGTAAAACGAAATAAAATGCACCAAACGCGAAAATAATAGTCCCAATACCGACGTTCTTCCATCCGACCTCCGTATCATACATGCATTCACACACATACCGCGGCCGGGAACCCGGCGGCTAATGTCACCAATATATATACATATACGCGGCCGGAGCCCGCGGTTAATAACATGAAATATATATAAACACACATACACGCATACCGCGGTCAAGAATCCAGCGGTCATGTCACAGCCCGCGGTCAAGTATCCAGCGGACGATATCACGCATACACATGCCGCGGCCAAGAATCCAGCGGTCATGTCACAGCCCGCGGTCAAGTATCCAGCGGACAATATCACACATACCGGCCCGGGACTCGGCGAAAGAGGTAGTAACGAAATACACGAGCAAAATCATAAGTAGTCATGCATATGTAATTTCTTTTATTACAAACTCAACAAAACAACCCAGAGCACACCATTTCTTTAAAACCAAGACAATAGTTAAATCAGGTTCTTTTTCAAACATTATTCGAAAACATATTAATAGCAAACAAACAATTTAATTACCTTCCAAAATCCGATGACCAAATATATTTATTATCATTAGTAAGTACAGAAACAAGTTTCAGGTTTATTGGAATTAGTATACAATAGTTACAATCTTTTGAAATCGTTTTTATAAGTCAAAGTGTATTATAAAATCCAACGAGGTAGTTAAAATAACTATTTTATAGCAATCGGAGCAATAGTTAAAAGTTTTCTTTTCAAAATCACACAAGTATACCAAACAGGGCGACATTGGGAGATCTCGGGATGCGTGGGCCCCACCTCAGGTCGAGCCGAGGCGGCGGACATAAATTACAAACATTAGGCTACCTAAAGCCATCCATCAAAGTGTCGGAGCGATCCAGACACGCTTACAACAGTTACAAAGGTTAATGCATTCTTTTGATCAAATAAAAGGATTATAATTCAATTGCGCTGAATGAATAGTAGGCAAAATCAACTCGGCTTTCCGAGAGCAGAATTATCCCCGAGGTTCCGATCTTAGCCTAGTAGGGCTAGGACATGCCAAAAGAAGGAAAGGGCAAGCTTTACATACCTTTGCTGTGCCTCACGCTCGTCCAATTTCAATTCCCGTTTCGTCAGAAATCTGCAAATGGTCATCCTTACCGATTTACTATTCATGCAAGTTAACATTCAACTTTGGTTAAGCATTTGACTACCGAAATTCAGTAAAGACCTCCCCTAAGAATATGGCACCCCCGAGACTCAACTCGGCTCAAAATATCAACAACAACCAAACAACAACACCTACAACCACAATAACCACAATACAATCCGCAACTAGTCTTCTTTACCTAATGCAATCGCTTCCATTCCGACTTCAACTTTCAAACCATCACCATCATACTCACATTCATTACCAATCAAAATCATTACAACGCCATACGAAGCGTTTCATAATATTTTTACAATATATATGCAAAGTATGCATAAAAATACAAACTTTCCAACATAAGGCTAAAATTCTCATTTCAACTCAAGTTCATACCTTCAAAACCATTCAAACCACATTCAATAATACTTTAAACAACTTTCACAATAATTCAAACTCTCCAACAAAAGCATCATTCTATCCGAAGCTTCTCCAATCCGGCCACACAACATGAACACATTCCCTTCTTTCTAAATTCATAACTACACCACTAAGTCACACTTTAGCAACATTATTTTCACAAATTCAAGAAACCACATTAAGATTACATTATGCCTCGAATCAGCCCACACGGTTTCAATCTTCAACTTGGATCATTAAACTTCATTTTACACCATAAAATCCATAACAACGACAACCAAATTACTAGGTAACATTAGTTCATTTCTAGCATAACAAACAGCCCTAGTCACGCCAAACACCAACATACACAATCTCATGAATTTTATTCATCTTCTATACATTACAACAACACACAAACAAGCTACATACAATTAATTCTTCACTCCAACACAACCTCACACATACACGGCCTCAACATACTACACACGGCCACAACTTACAACACACAACTCTTCATGATTTTTATCCATTTCCATGCAATATAACACATCCAAGGCAGCCACAAAACATGCAAAAGAGAATTGAACCATACCTTTCCTCTTGCTTCTTCACTCTCGGCTAAGAACATGTTTGGCAAGGAGAGTGTTTTTCTTGTTCCACCAACCACTCCACGTCGTAGAGGACCCTCTAATTAGTAGAAAATCATGAAGAAACAGATTTTTCTTGACCACTCTTGTGTGGAGCAAGTCACGGCCACCATGGCCGTGCTCTCTCTCTTCTCCTTATCTTTTCTTTTCTTGATTTCTCTTGAACTTTCCAAGTCCAAAATGATGAATTGTCTTATAAGCTATCCACACACATATATATATATATAATCTAACACATGGCCCTATGGCCCACACACACTCACATGGCCGGCCACCTAGGGCCATTTTCAAATAATGGGCAACTTTCTATAATTCCTTTTTTGGTCCCAAATTTTTCCAACTTTCATGAAATATTATTAGTTCCCATAACTCCACCTTTAACCTCAAATTCCTTAATATTTCCATCCAACCTAATTCATAAGCAACTTGTGTCTTGAAACAAAGTCGGAAGAATAGCCTTGTTCTCAACTCGTCGCAAACAACTTAAAATATTCCGACATACAAAGTACGGGGTGTAACACTAATGAATGACCGCAGAATGAGTAATAGAATGAGCGGTGCTCGGTGGTTAGCCCCGGGTACCCGTCATGGCCCCTAGTCGGGTCGTGACATTATGTCCATGTTCTAGCATCTAAGTGCTTTTTGAATCTGATGATGATCTTGACCCCTATGATTATGTTATCCATGTTACCACGTACTTGTGCCCCAATCCATTTCTTTATGCATCCCACTTATAGCGGTATCGTAACAATGATGTTGTTAGATAATAACGAAGGTGAGTCAAGATAGATGTCCTACCCATGATTCTATGTAATTTGTGCTTATGTTTCTCTGGCTAATGTTTTAAACCATCTCATAGCTTGGCACAAGGGATGCCCTTATCTTTTCCGAAGTACCTATGCCATTTGTATGTTCAAAGTGACTTTTTACCCATGTCTTAGATGCTCCAGGAACGAATCATTCATGCCTACAATCCATTCTTTCATGAGCCTTGTTTATAACAGGGGAAATTAATCACGGTGATACGAGTAAGCTATGTTGAATCATGTCCCATCATTTCAGTATATCTAAGTTCTGAAGGTAATACTTTATCCATGCCTTATGTCTCTGAGTACCCAAGAGTGAACCTACAATTGTACTCCACGCAAATCACACTTATGCCTTATTATTAGTTCAATACTCATGAAATCAGGTCCAGACGCCACGATATGCATCTATGATGTACTCATGTAAATGTCAGGTTTCTCATGGTCCCATGCCCCATGTCATGCTATTCACATTTCATTCCATATGAATCACGTTCCCATGTACGCATGTTCCACGTTACGTCCTCCATGGACAATGCACCATGTCATGTCTGTTCTCTAAAGCAAAGTATCTCATGTGAATAGTACTAATAATTCCTTTTCTCTCAGTCCTCTATAATTCGCTCACGAGAATGAGCAAGATGAGCTAAGGTATTCATAATCATGATTAACAGCTAACAAGATAATCAGAAGTAAGGTGCATTCCTATATTCAAATAGATATCTTTTCATGTACCCTGTGGTACTTATCTCAGGAGTATTCTACTCAGATTCGACGTATTCATGTCATGCCTATGCTAGAGATTTATGAATACCTATGTTAGGATCATATTCTTGTTATACGACTCAAGTCTGTCGCATTCACATCGAGTTGCGTTTACATTCAAAGCCTAAGTCATACTCCTATCTCATATTACCATGGCGACATACGAACGTCTATGATCAAGTCTCTAAGTATCCAAATCCTACCCGCGCTTAGTATTCAACCCTCATGTTGTAACAATCATGTTTTCGACATTCAGATCCCATGTTACGATATCTATGTTTACACGTATTCGTATCTCATGACAGTTTAGCACTCATGTATCCATGTCATCCAGTTTTCATGTATTTATGTCCCACGTCATGTGTCTCACGCCCAGGTAATCATGTCATGTTCGTGCCTATTCCAGTACTCATGTCATTCGTGCCTACAGATTTTCTTCCAAACCCCATGTATAGTAATCATATAATCATTCAGCCAATATCCATGTGTTCAAACTAGCTCAGTATTTATGTTAGCTACATTCAAGATTCAGTAATCACGTTATGTCACATCATGCCTATTAAGAAACCCTGTGAGTTCTGTGTTGGTACTTTAGTTAGCTGGCAGGCGTTTGAGAAATGTCGTGAGGGTACGAATTATGAAGGAAGTCCTATCATAAATTTTGTAGATTCCAGAGTTAGTAGCGATTCTTAACCACTAGTCATAAATCGAGGACAAATGTTTTATGATTCTCATTCATGTAGGTGCTACTCAGTTTCATGTTCCCCATGTACATGTTTCCATGTAATCACGTATTCAGTTCTCATGATCCATGACCATGTTCCCACGTAACCATGTCAGGCTCTTATGTTTTATGTCATGTTTCTTTCATGTTCACGTATTCAAGCCATGTCCAGCCATATTCTTAACCATGACCCATCATTCGAGGACGAATGATCCCAAGGGGGAGATATTGTAACACCTCGTACCTTTAACCTAAGCTTTGACCATGATTCTAGACTTAGAAAACCAGATAAAGAATGTGGCAATTGGAATTTCCTCTTCAGTTGTAAGATGGTGGTTTACGCCCATGAACAGTGATCGTATTTTAGTATACGGCCCGTATTTCAAGTCGTAAACTGGTACCAAAGATTTCTGAGCATTCTGAAATTTGACATTTGGAGGCTACATTGTTAAAAACGGACCATATTTTAAAATACGGCCCGTATTTCAAAACATATTTGGGAATTTGGGAAAACTTCCTTGATGAAAGTTGTAGAGCTTTAAAAAAACTTTCCAATGGTATATTATGGTGGTCAAACAGACATCTGTACAAAGAGTTATGACTATTTTACTGAAGAGACGCAGTGCAGTCCATACGGAATACGGACCGTATTTCAAAATACGGCCAGTATTTAACTGGGCGAAAAATTCAATTTTCCAGAACAGTATATTCGTCCATGTCAATTCAAATCATTATTTTTCATTCCTTCAAGCCCTAGAACGACCTCCTATCCTCTTCCATCATCAAGAACACCAAGGTAAGCTTACTCTAATTATTCCAAGTCAATTCTAATACATATCCTTGTAATCTAAACAAGAAATCATCATTCATAAACTAGGGTTTTCAAGAAAACCTATCTCAAGATTCAAGAACTTAAGATTTTGGAAATCTTCTTCAAAGTTAAAGTATTTAATTCAAGTTTGGAGCATTACCAGGTATGTAGAGTTACTATCTACGTGTGGGAACATCATTGTTCTTCCCCACGCTTCATAATCCATAAATTATGATTCTTTACGAAAACTAGAGTTTCTATACCATGCTCATATAACCCTAGGTCCATGTCCATGATTATATTATGTATGAATTGTTATAATTCTATCATTGAGTCCTTAATATTTCTTTATGATTATTAAGAATCTGTCCCTAATCTATGAAAAACCCATTTATCCCATTCCATGGGTTCATGCATGCTAGTTTATGATATATTATGCTATTTTCAAGAAAATACTATACATGTTTTACAAGTTCATGCAAGCAAGCTATAATTCATGATATCTATGTACAAGCAAGTTATAATCATGAAAACCATGGGCAGCAAGTGCCACTTATTTTACATGTTCATGTTTTGGGAGTTGCTTTAATTACCGAGGAAGGCTTCAGATAGCCTGAAACTACGTAGCCACCGTAGGATGAGGATCGCTCCACCCATGTCCCGGACGATCTCTCATAATGACTGGATCATTTCATAATATTATTAAACCTCATGTCCCTAGCAAGGTATGAGTGTTTTGCTGGTAGGACGCAAGTACCAGACCATGTTATCGGTTATATTCTTCGCTCTCCCTACTCACGATACTTTACGCATGATATATATGTATATGTACTCATGTTCATGATCATGTTTTCAGTTTCAGTTCTTATCATGTTATTCCATGTCCCATGTTATTTCTTCAGTTGCTTTACATACCAGCACATTCAATGTGTTGATGTCCCCTTTTATTGCCCGGGGGCCTGCATTGCACGATGCGTATGCGGTTACGAGGACGACACATATTCTCAGTAGGACAGCATTCGTATCAGCTTATTGGTGAGCTCCATCTCATTCGGGGTTTAGTCAACTCTTTATTTAATGATTAGCTATACATCTAAGGTATGTGGGGGCCCTATCCCGGAGTATGTTTTCCATGTTCAGACTTATGTTAGAGGTTTCATAGACTAGACAAGTCAGTTATGTTATGTCAGACTTTCGGAGTCATATAGCCATTTTGTCTCATTCATGTTATTTCTGCACTCATGTTTAAACAAGTATTTTGATTAAGTATTATGACTTATTGCATTTTATAAAGGCTCGTCATGCATTCATGTTATATTCCGCTCATGTTATGCCTCATGATGATTCAACAAGTCATGTGGTTCGCTCGGTCACATGCAGTAAGGCACCGAGTGCCGTGTTTCGCCCAGGTCATGGTTCGGGGCGTGACAGGTATGCCTTGGGAACAGAGACTCGAGTTCGACTTTTGGAGATAGAAAGTTTTTTGCCCTGTTGATGTTCGGCCAAATTTGCATATATTTAGCCATTGTTGCCTCACATATTAGTACTTTTAATTGTCTTTTGAGTATTAATTATATTGAATTGTGCTTAATATTATATTTCTATTATGTAGGAATAAATCGGTGTGAAGATGAAGAGATTTGAAGCAAACTTGAATAAAAGAAACAAGGAAAAGAGACATGAATCAATGGGCTAATGAGTGGAAGCAAAATAATTTCTAAGTTATAACAACTGAAGAAGCAGCAAAAGGACGAAACAAATAAATTAGACTAATGGAAAAGAGCAAGCAGCTGAATGAAAGTTACTTTTAATTTTGTCTACGTGGAATCATTAAAACAAGAGGAACCAAAGTTGTTGCGGCTGCAGGCGTAACAAAAGTGGAAATTGATCCAGCCAATTGACGTGTCAAATTGAAGCAGTCAGGGTCCTAAATAAAATCCACGGAAGCTATATGCAAGCTTCGGCCTAGTGTATTTTCCTATTTTTTTTTTGGATTCAGTTATTTTATTTGGACCTTTTCCTACACCTATAAATATTTCATAAGCCACAATTCTTAGGGATCTTTGGCATTATACTCAAGTTTGGAGGCTAGGGTTCCTACGTAAATATTCTTTCTTTTATTTGAACATTGTTTATGGAAATTCCTTTGTGACAATTGAGATTGATACTCTTGTTTTGCTTATTTATTCATCGACATTATTTATATTCAAGTAAGTTCTTGTTATTTTAATTATTCTTGTTCTTCAATGTTTCTCAAGGGATTAGCTAACCCTAGGACTCACCCATTTATTTTGTTTGAAACTCGGAAGAGGAAGAATGGGATTGGGATAGAATAATTAACATGAATTTGGGGCGTTAACCCTCATCTAATGGAAATTGACCTACGAATAGGCGATACCACTTGTAGCCATATTCGGGTGTTCTTAATGCTCCTAATTGCTTAAGGGATCTTCAATTGGGTAGTCTAGTTAATCTTCGGGAGAAGTTAATTTAGAGTCATTATCCAAGGCTAATTAACATAAACTTGCTATTATTTATAATTCGTGAAATAGATTTGATCGTTACTTGAGAAATAGATTCCTTAATTCCTTACTTGTGGCCATTGATCAATTTACTTGCTTTCTAGATTAGAATTTATATTTCCGTATTTTATCCAAACCTTATCAAAAACCACCATTGATGCGTTCGGTCTAGCTATTGTTAGTGATAATTCCTAATCTGCTTAAATTGCCTACATATTGTTCTCTGTGGGATTTGACCCCAACCTTGTTGGATTACTATATTTGACAACGTCCACGTTATACCATTAATAGGTGTAATTTGAGCGTATAAAAGTACCAGCAGGTGTTCCTGGCAATTTACAGGATTAGAAGTTGAACGAATCGAATCGACGCGATCTGAACTGAACCGGAGAAGTCTGCAGACACCAGTCATCGTCGACGGGGCCGTCGACATGTCGATGGGCCGTCGTTAATGCGGCGTCGATGGGCTTCTACAGCCCTGAATTTGCAGGCGCAGGTCGACGGCCCGTCGACGACCATCGACACGTCGACGGGCCGTCAACCCGCTTGTCGAACCGCACCGCTGTAACTTTTTATTTTCAAGTATAAATATATGATCCACGACTTTATTTCTCATTTTCCTCCATTCCAGATCAGAGAAACCCTAGTATTTTCTCTCCCAACGTTTTCCATCATTATTAGTGGAGATTTGGTAAGATCCGAGCCCTGCAAACCCGTGCTTGTCAAGAAGAAGGTTGTTTCTAGGGTTTCTTCAAGGTTGTGAAGCTTAGGAAGTTGTAGTTGAAGTGATTCTTGGAATCTTAGACCCCTCAAGGTATGCAAATGATTTCTACCCTTGTATTTAAGTTATTTATCAAGGATTTTGGTGGTTTTAAGCAAAGAGAGGGTATTTGTGGAAGTGGTAAGTTGATGAAGGTTAAGATAGTAATTTGGGGCTATTTTAAGAGATGATTGGGAATAGATTTGAGTATATTTCTATATATATAAGTGTTGTTATTGTTGTTGTGGTTGATGTTGGATTGAATGGGAAGTTGAAGGATTGTTAAGCTTATAAGGGAAATGTTGCCCATAATTTGTTAAGCTCTATTCGTATTCAAAATGATTAGTAGGCGAGGTAAATAGTCTAATTAAGGTATCTTGATTGTAGACTTACGAGTTCAAGAGGGAGAAGTTAGACGATTGGATATACTTCAAGGTATGTAAAGGCTATCTTTTCTTTCTTTTGGCATGATCCTATGATATGAGCCAATGAGCAAGTAAGCGAGCTTCCATATTACTCTACTCTTAGAAGCATCAGGAGTACTTCATTCTTTGATGTTCATGCACCCCATTTATGATTGTTCCTTCTGTTCATGGGTCCAATTTTATGTAGCCAGTTCTATGTATACAGTTTATTCATGCATTACATTCATTATATATATCTAAGTACATTGTCCCGTGACCAGAACGCGTTATATACGCGAATAATAGATATATGTAGGGTATGAGAAGAGAGATAGGCATTATACATGCAATACCACCTGATCAGCTGGTGCACTATGATGATATAAGGATCGGGTTGCACGTATCGCAGCAATGTATATGATGATGGCCGCAGAGAGGCCGATATGATATGATGGGATGCCATAAAGGCTTGACAGGCGTTATATACGCACATATACATATATATGACCTACATTGATAGGCATGAGCATGCAGATTATGCACCCACAAGAGGCATTGTCAGTTATACAGATTTATGCAGATACCAGTTCATACAAGTACATGCAGATAGTCATTTCAGCTTATGAGTTCCGATCTTATTATGATTCTTATATATATATATATATATATACATGTTGTTCTTATGCCTTTCATGCTCAGTACATGATCCGTACTGACTCCCCGTTGCTCGGGGGGCTGCGTTCATGCTCGCAGGTTCAGGTAGACCGACAGGTGATCCAGCTCAGTAGGACCTCTATATCTAGCAGTGGTCAGTGCGCTCTATTTGATCCGGAGCTGTAGTCAGTTTTGGTATGCCACCCTTTTGAGATGTATATGCATATGGGTATGACGGGGCCTTGTCCCATCCTTTCTACCGCTTTTATTCTAGTAGAGGTCTGTAGACAGTTGTATGTATTAGTCAGATGATGTAGCCTTGTCGGCTTCTATTCTTTTGTGTACAGTATATGTAGCAGCCTAGCTGGCTTGCACTGTTCTTCAGCATGTTTATGTATATATGCAGATTGTTCAGAGTTCATGATGTCGCCTAATTATGAGATCAGTTTAAGTCATTTTATGGGCCCTTGATGTTCAGTAAGATTCAGATATGAGTATAGGGGTGTTTGGTCGCTAGAGGTCAGACACTCATCACGACTCATCACGACTCATCAGTTTGGGTCGTGACATTACTCAACATATATAGGTTAGGAATGTTATCCTATTACTACTAGGAACTCTACTCAACGTTTGGAATGTCATCCTTTTACTACAAGGAAATCAACTCAACTATATCTTCTTTCCTTGAAGAAACAATTAGGATGATGATTAAGACTTAACTAGATACTTACTATAAGAAGCATGAATTGAAGTTGTTGGAGAAATTAAAACACCAAATCTTTTAATTGTATACTATTATAAATAAATAAAAAAAGATTACTAACAAAAAACAGTTATATACGGTTAGCACTAAATCTTTATTACTTTCTTGGGTTAAGAACTTTTAATCTGAAATTAACTATTCAAACATCAAAACAGATTATTTTTAAAAACTACGATTTGAATTAAAATAATTCTATGAACTTCTATATAAATCAATATTACGAGGCAGCAGAAAATAAAAAAGAAACTAGATTTTTCAATAGATTCTTTTATAGGCCATTCTCAAATCCAAATTATTTCTTAAAATGGATATGATAAATGAGTTATTCATTTGGTGTCGTATTAAGTTGTTGGTTCGTTATGAAACATTGTTAGCATTTTGGTCACAAAAATGTAATTGTGGAGAAACAAGAGACTACAAAACTATTGCGAAGTTAAAATTTATTTATTTCGTACAAGGGGATAGAAGTCCAAATAATTTTCTAAGATAAAATCTTAAGTAGTACACATACATACTGTTACAAGTCGTAGTTTGGTACATTGAGATTCGTCGTGTGTTAGTGGTTCTAGTCATGGACACCAGAGTTATCAAGGTTAAACGAGATTAGATAAGTTTATCTTATAGTTGTAAGGGGCTAAGTTCATGTTTAGCAGGTGTTGGAAGGATTAAAGGCCGAACAAATCGACGAGAACATGTTTCAGGAAAAAGTTGGGCTTTACGGTTGTATATCTGACTGACCCCCACCGTAAATTGGTTCCAGAAGGGGTGAACCACTGGTTGGATTTTACGGTCCAATTATACGGACCATATAATTTTTACGGTCTGTAGAGGTGGACCATAAATCTGAGTCGGTGCCAGATTTTTTTATGATATATTTCGACCCTTGCTCACTTTAGCTCATTTCAACATCTCCCAAAGTTCATGAAAGCTGTAGAACTTTCCTCAAAATATATCTAACCAACCCCAAGTGAAATCAAAGATTAAAAGGCATCAACCAAGATATTCAAGTGTTGGAAGTTTCACTAGGGTTTATAGAGTCCAAGTATTCCTTTGGTGTTGAATTTGGAGGTTTTATTCTAGTGGAATAAATTGATCCAAAGCTTGCTCTTGGGTGATTAAGGTAAGTTTTCACATCTATTGTATGTTGTTGAGGATATTTGAGGAAAGAAAGTGAAAAAGGAAGTTCAAATATGAATTTGAGGATATATTGAGTAGTAAATTAACTTGAGCTATAATTATTAGCATGTTTGAGCATAATCTCGTTATGAGGAATAATAATGATGTTGAGCAAGTGTTGTATACAGGTGTACAAGGGGTTTTGTTGAAGTTGTTGTTATAAATTGATTATGAGAAGAAGTTTTGGGATTGTATTGAGTATAACTTGAATGAAATCTCTTAATCATGGCATTGTTGATGTTGTTATTATTGTTTGGGAGTTGATTTGGAATTTGGTGGAAGTAGATGAAATAGGGGAAATGCTGCCCAATTTTCGCTAACTCACAAATTACTCTAGTTTGAACTTATGAGTGTTTTCAAGACTTAACGTTAGCATAAATTCTCTTGAATGTAGATTTGGAAGCTTGGGAGGAGAAACGTTAAGGAGATGAAAAGGTATGTTAAGGCTAACCCTTTCTTTCTTAAGGCACGATTCCTTTGTTGTGAACCTACACATGATATCCATAATGTCCCTGTTCCTAAAAATGCTAGAAGCTTATGACTTCCAAGGTTCTTATGATATTGTTGATAAATGTCCTCTATGATGATGATTCCATTTCTAGAGATACCAAAGCTTATAATTCTTTGTTATATCCCGTATTTCGCACGTCGGGATAATTCGGGTCAATTACGATAAGTTGGGGACAAGACCGTTCCGAGAGAGGAAGTAGAGATTTTTGTTAGCGTTAAAAGCTTAAGTTGTGTATGATCTTGTTAGCACGAGGTATTATGGAGTTTGGGATTAAAATTGGATTGTGGGAAGTTAGACATCTTATGAAAAATTTTGGGGCCAAAAATTAATTTTTTGAAAGTTGAAATTTCATGAAAAACTTAGCCATGTGGCCGGCCACATATGTGTGTGGGCCATGGCCACATGGAAGGTTAATATAAGTGGTATTGGATGAATTAATTCACCAAGGTTCTCATCATTTTCATCTCTAGAAAATTCAAGAAAGTGGGAGAGAAAGAACATGGCCATATTCGGCCATAGCTAGAGAAAGAAGGAGACCAAAAACTTTCCATCCAAAAATAATTTCTCCTAGTTTTCCTACCAAGTGAAAGGTGCTCTTCAACGTGAGATAGTTGTTGGATCAAACACAACACTTATTCTTGCAAAAGTTACTCCTAGCCGTGTGGAAAAGTTAGGAGAAGAAGGTATGTTCTAATCTCTTCTTTTATATGTCATGCATGGTTTATGTATGTTGTTAAGTGTGGAGATGAATGAAATTCATGAAAATAGGGAAGTTGAAGTTGTAGCCGTGTGGAGGAGTAGTGGTTGTGTGGTGTGTGTTGTATTGAAGGAGTAGTGAATTCATGGTATTTAGCATGTTTGTGTGTTGTTGTAATATGTAGATAATGAATGAGAAACATGGAATGGTGTATGTTGAAGAGTGGCCGAAAATGGGCTGCTTGTTATGCAAGAAATGAAGTCATGTTGTCTAGTATTTTGATTGTCGTCGTTGTGGATTCTATGAGGTAAAATGAAGTTTAATGAATGAAATTGAAGTTGTGATGGTTGTGGGCTGATTTGGGAGTCAATGTAACTCTTATGTGAATTTTATATTTGGGATAATTATATTGTTAATGCTTAGATTGTTGATGTAGTTTATGAGTTTGGAAGAAGAAAATATGTTAGTATTGTTTCCGGGTTTGGAGAGCATTTCGGGTTAGTTGGCATGTTGGTTGGATTGTTTGAAATATTGTATGAATTGCTTATAGTGTCCTTCAATATTGTTTGAATGACTTTGGGTTAATAATTGAACGTGTGAATATTGATGTTAGATTGATTTTATGCGGTTTAATTGAATACAAGTGAATATCGTCGCATTATGTGAAAGAAGGTTGTGGATGCTAGAATGCGTTTGAAATCAATGGTTGATGTCATTAGAATGTTTTGTTGGTATTATGGTTGATGAATTGGGCCGAGCCATATTCGGGGAGGGCGCACTTACGGGGAAGTGCTGCGAAATTTCGGGTAGAATTTTGTGTGCGCTTGGAATCGGATTCTAAATGCCTTTGGCTAATGTTTGACATTTAATGACGTATTGTAGATCTTGGAAAGTTCACGACGTAAACTTGGATTAGCTTGGAAAGCAGACAAGGTATGCAAGGCTTACCCTTTTCTTTGTTGGCATGTCTTAGCTACGATTAAGTTATGATAAGTTACGAATCTCGGGGTGATTCCATTCCTATGATCCGAGCAAGCATACGAGTTTTATTCACTTTTAATGTTCGCAAGTCAACTTAGTTCAATTATGGCTCCTATGTTTTAAAAGGTTGAATTTCAAAAGCCTTGAAAAGAATGTTGCTACAAAAAGAGTTCCGATCTTCAAACGTCCGTAACTTTTGCATACGAGCTCGGAACGCCCCAAAACATAATAGGTAAACTCATGAGACATAACTTTCCCCTAACTCTCGTAGTCGGGCTCGGATGGGGGTCGGCACCCGTCCGTGGGGCCCACGGCTCTTTTGTACTATTCATAATGATTTTTTTGGAAAAATTTAATACTATTTCATTTCGATCTCCGCATATGGTTCCTACAATTCCGTGATATGTCTAAGATATTTGGTACGTTTCGAAGGTCGTCCGAAGGACATTTGACATGACTAAGTCTTGACCCCAACGATAATTTGTTTTGGTTTTTCACTACCTTTTGGAAAGTGTTTTAAAAATTGCATATGGTCTCTCACGACCACGCTCGTGCACTATGGTCACTTCTTTCACCGAGTCCGGGGCCGGATGTCATCGTGCGCATTATGTTATATTTCCGGAGTATGATGTGTCCGGTTCGCCGAGCCCCTTTGGCGGGAACGTGGATAATGAAGTTATGATATGTCCCGTGCCGCGCCCCTTTATTGTCGGAATGCACCGTGGTATATACTTGATGTGCGTGAATGACGGGATACGGAGACATTAAACCTTACGGAGTATGATGTGTTGTGGCGCCAATGTCGGGGCGACCACAGTTCTAAGAGCCTTATGCATGATCTATGTTTTATGAGTAAGCAATTTAATATTTTGAAAGCATTTTGATATTTCGCATATTGCATTTACTTTCTGCTCCTTGGATTTTGATTATGACTCCGTTTACTATACTATACTTCATGCCTTGTATACTCAGTACATTTTTTAAATCGGACCCTTTTCTTCGGGGCTGCGTCCGTACCGCGCGATGCAATTTTTACCGGCAGTCCGTCGGTCTAGGACATACGTTACTGTAACAGAGTGCTCTTTGATCCGGAGCCTGCACCTTTGGTATTGACATCTTTGTTATTGGTATTTATGTGTTCATGGGTACGGCGGGGCCCAATCCCGTCATATGATTGTTATGATTCATAGAGTACGTAGACATATACGTGTGGGTTATGGGTAGTTTGTTTCGACGTGTACGTGTGATCCGTGCCCGTACGCCCTTGTGATACTAGCCTTACTGGCTCCTGTTTGATATCCTCCGCTGGATGTTGTGACCGCGGAGTGTATATGTATATATATGTACATTTGTTTATGACAGCCACGGGGCGACGTGTCACTGCTTTGTAAGTATAAGATCGGATTATGTCAGTTACGGTCGATGTTAGCATATTCTGCGTATATGCCGTCATGCGTTGATTGTGGTAGCAGGTACGCGTGGGTGCCCAGCTCGGGCACCAGTCACGGCCTACGGGGTTGGGTCGTGACATTCTTGATGTTCTCATGATATTATTGAGCTTGTTGCATGCTTATTAATCTTGTGCATTGCTGTTGATCTCATCTTATGATAGTTGTTCCTTCAAGATGAGATATAGCGATGACGATAACTCCATAACGACACATCGGAGGTTACCGACCTTATGTCACTTCGATAAGAGTTATAGCTTTCTTTTGGGCTCTCATGCATGCTTTATATATATGTACCTATTTTCTCACACCGAGCGGCGCTATAGTCGGCCGGGTACGACACGTAGATGTGCACACCACTGCAGTGGGTACGTTATAATGTTACCACGGACGCGGGATGATATGATATATGGATCGGGTTGCACGTTCTGCAACACTAACACTAACACTTATATTATATATGTACGTATGAAAATGTTTTAAAAAAAAAAAAAAAAAAAAGCTAAGCATGCATGATATCCGCCTTAAGAGGCAAATCAGATGTACAGGTTATTTCTCCTATCTCATGTTTCTTTCATATTTTTATTATGTTGTTATTCATGCCTTACATACTCAGTACATTGCTCGTACTGACGTCCTTTTTGTTTATGGACGCTGCGTTCATGCCCACAGGTAGACAGGGAGACGGACCAGACCCCTAGGTTGCTTGATCAGAGATTGTATAGGAGCGCTCCATTTGTTCTGCAGCTACAGTTCAGATGGTACTATTCTTTTGTGTATATATGGGCATGGCGGGGTCCTGTCCCGTCATTATGATTCTATGCACCCATATAGAGGTTCGTAGACGGATGTATATGCTTAGATGTCTTATAACCTCATCGGTTCATATTTTTGTATATCATTTTTGGCAGCCTTGTCGACTTGCGCATATGAGCATAGTTGATGATGATTATATAGATGTGCATTTATCTTTTGGACTCATGCCCTTATAGATTATGATAGTTGTGAGTTATCCTTGTGGTTCACCTAGATATGATTATGAGAAGTATGTTAAGAGGTGCTCAGAAAGTTAGCTCCGGGTGCCCGTCATGACCCTCCGGCTGGGTCGTGACACAGACTATCATAATATTATCCTTTAAAAGATAGTCATTATTTTCATGGTTTTGCACCATATCTCGATTGTTAATATGATATATAAGGAACGCTATTACAAAGAGTATCGATTATGTCAGAACATACCATCCTAACCAACTGGTCAAGAAGAATAACATTTTTTAATATTATAATAGCATAAAATCCAAAACAAATCATGCATAAGCAGACCTCAGAAGATAGGGCCATGCTTCCGAGAACTTTGTAATTCATAAATAATTTAAGACTCATGTACTTTAAATTTTTTAACAACTAATTTACTGGCAACAAGCCAACAACTATAAGGTGATATATCAACATTTGAATTTTGTTACTGATCATTCATGCAAAAGGTAGTACCATACTAAAAAGTTAAAATATATTTATAAAATAGCTAAGCATATAAAAACAAATCTATTAGCCAATCACTATCTTTGTAAGTCTTTCTAGAATCAGCGGTATATTTGTCTCTTTTTTCATTGAACTTCGGGCTAGAACCTAAGTGGAGAGTATACAAGTTCTCATAGTTTTTACGGACAAGTATAGTGTGATGAACTATATCAAGTAAGGAAACAAGCATATGGCCTCTGCCATTATTTGTTCATAACTCAAGTAAATGTTTTCTAAATATTAATGCGGAAAAAAATTTACTATCTTTTGAATAAAAGTTTTAAAGATTGACGTGGCAACTCACATCTATAGAGACTAGTCTATACTATATTAAAAGCACGAAGGGCCTTAGAAATGTTGATTAAATTTTTTACCCTTCGTTAAAAGACTTCACAATAGACAAAGTTGTCATTTACTATATTCTCATATTATTATTTAATTATTTTTATAATTAAATAAGACTAAATTCTTATTTGACCTATGTACAAACTCCTAATATTTAGGAATTTGAAATTGAGTAAGATTAAATTAAATTCTTTCCTTTTACTTGGACACCAACGAATTTAAGCAATACTTCTAAACGAAAAAATAAAAACACGTTTTCTCTTACCAAATAGTAGAAGACTTTCACTCCCCATTAAATTTATTATCCTAATATTTAGGACATCGTCATTAATTAATAATTCAGCCATTACATTCTTTTCTTATTTAACATTCCATTTGTAGAATTCCCATAATTCAAATCAACAAAAATAAAAAATATTAAAATGAAAAATGGCTGTCAATTACTTTCCATCCACTTAGGACTTCTATTCCTATAATTTTGTTCCCAACTTAGTTTAGAAGAGATTAATAAGGTTACTTCTAACGTGAACAAGGGTAATAAATATTTTATTATTAAATTTTAAAAGTAGAGTTGTTATTAAACACTATATTTTCATATTTTATGACATAAAATCCTACTAGGGTTAGAAAAGTGCATTTGTACATCTATAAAAGAATATTAGCAATGGTGAAAAAACAACCTCCTTAGGACCATGTTTCGATGACCTTTTCTTTTGAGATTGTGCTTGTTTTCAATTATATAATCTTTAATTTACATATGTTAAACCAACACATGATTGATTGTGATTAATGGTTTGATTATTTTCTTATTTTTTTTTATAGATTGGTTGATTCATGCCACAAATTCTATTGCTCTGTCCTACTAGTTTTTTCTACCTTGCTACCTAGCTCGAAGGCAAAGAAAGAAGGTTAGCAGTTGTTTTTAATTGTTAGAGTTCTATTAATATGGATATCTTTATTTGTATGTCAAATATATACATTCACGCGTAATCCATAAGGCTAATTAGTGAAAGTTGATTTAAAATTTGGTTCAATTTTTTGTAAAAATTAATGATTGATTTTAATTAAATACATCATCTTTACGTGTTCAGAAGATATTAAGTCCATCTAATGTGTCACGCTATGCACACATGCAACACACAATGTCGTTCACCTTTTTTGCCCTTTAAAATTTTGTTTCAGACTAGACAAAATAGTCATTTAATTACTTCTATAATAGCTAGAACTTTAAAATCAACTAAAATATTACATTGGTATTAAATCTTTCCTAATTTGAGTTATGTATGAAATCCTAATATTTACGACTTGAAATTTGTCTATGAAGATGTAACCTTTGCATTTAATTTCTGTTATTCATACTCCTTATTTCATACTTTTTATGTCTTAATTGCTAGAAATATTACTAGGTTTTGATATATAGAGTAGTATTTGCTTCATTCTTTCTTCTTATGTTTTTGAGTTATGTGAATAATTTGATGGTACTTATGTCAATTGAAATTATCTTGATTTTATTGCATTTAAACTGCTCTAAGGAAATTCTAGAGGTTATTATACGAGTAATAGTTAATCACTTTTTAGTATAAAAAAAATAGAGATGAATTGTAAAAGAAATAAATAGATCAGAAGAAAAACACATGGGCAGAGAGTATAGAGACTTTCTTTTTTTTCTAGAGAAAAGATGATAATATTTCTTAACTTAAAAGTTTTCGGGAGGGAATTATCAAACCTTATGTGTGTGTAAAAATTTCTTGATTTTCTAATTATACTTTTTAAAATTTTAAATATATAATGATTCTATATTTTTGTTACGTTAAGTTGTTTGTTAACAAAATTAAACAAAGAAGATGATAGTGTCTCCCTGCTAATGAAGAAGTCTTGAGGGATCCAGGGAGGTCATTATGTAGTTTTCCTTTTGCTGTTTATTTTATTTGAAATGTCCATGAACAAACACTCTTCCTCTTCGTTTTATATAAGTGATTATGGTAAAAAAATTCTAATCACCTTAATGATTCAGCGCCAAAGCTCACAAGGGAGTTACACCGTTGAAGCGAATTTAATTATTCCGTTCTTTTAATCATAATATGATATTAATAATTTTTTGATTTGTTTTTTTAAATTCATTTAATATATCAAAAATACAGATTTTGTATCCGAACTGAATCATATTATAAGGGTATTTAATGTAATTAATCCTATAAATAATTAATTAAAAATCTATGTGATCGTTTACTTCATAATTATGAGTATATTTCTTCCCCAAGACACAAATGGACCTAAATATCTATAGCACACTTATGAGTCGTTTATTTGTGGACTAAATTATCCTGGAATTATAGTCCTGGGATTATAATTCTTGGACTAATTTATTCCATTTGGGAAGTGGAATAATTTAATCCCAAGTTTAATCGGATAAGGTGGGATATTCAAAATTAAGTCAGGGATTAAATTTATACTATGTTTGATTGACGATATTGAAAAACAACTAGGATTTTGGCTTTGGAAATATAGTCGGTCTGGTTAATTTGGACGAATGATTTTTGAAAACTACCTATTTGGTTATTTGTTATATGTTAATTTGGAAAAAAAATATTCTGAAAATATAAATTAACTACTGAAGTTCTAGGCTAACAAAAAGTAAAAAATATTTAAGGTACCTAATACATTCTAGAAGTTTATGGAGTGATTTATATGAAGCTAATTGTCATATAGTTGAAGGTGATTGACATATCCACTTTTATATCTTTAAAAGCTAATTTATTCCTTCAACAAATTAACATATGTTAAAATATTATATTTGTAGTTAAGATTTTGTCAAACATTTAGACTTTTGAATTCAATTAATTAAATTTTTGGATAATATTGATGGAATGTTATTTAAGGATTTATGTTTGGACTCTTTTTTTTTTTTTTTTTTTTTTTTTGATATACAAGCATGATCTATTTGAGATATATCTATACCATAATAAAAGCAGAATTTTCTAACATGAAATGTTGATTGATATTGTTTACTATTAATAAGTATATTTCATGTTGGATAATACCATCATTATAATTAATAATTTTTTTTTGGTGAAACTAAAATTTAAGATTTTGGATCTGACATTGGGGACTGTCAAGCCTAACTATAGGACAAATAAAATGTATAATTTTACGCGCAAAGCGCGTACCTGAATAATTATTCTCTTCTCATGTATACACATATACGCTTCAATTTTAATTCTCTGACACATTTATTTCCTCCGTGCACTTTTACTTGTTCACTTTTGACTTTTTACATTCTTTAAGAATCAATAAATGAAGTACTCCCTCCGTCCCATATTACTTAGCCACATTACTAAAAATTTCTATTCTAATATATATAAGTGTCCAAGAGAGACAAACACAAACAACAAAAAATTGTACAAAAGTTGTCTCATACTTTTTATGGACAAGTATAACGTGGCGAACTATATCTAAGTAAGGAAAAAAGCACGTCTTAGGTCATTAATTAGTTGATGGCTCAACTAAATGTTTCCTGAATATCATTGCGGTTAAAAGTTACCATCTTTTGCACAAAATTTCTATAGATTGACGTGGCAACGCACGTCTATAGAGACTAGTATTATATTAAAAGCACGAAGGGTTTTAGAATATTGATTGAACTTTTTGCCCTTCATTAAAAGACTCCACAATAGACAAAATTATCATTTACTACTTTTCTCAAATTAATTATTTAATTATCTCTATAATACAATTATAATATATATATTTCCTTTCGAAATAAAACTGCCTTACTTTTGGCAAAATAAAAACTGCATTATTTTTGGCAAAAGAAAACTGTCTTATTTTTGGCAAAAGAAAAACCTAATTAGTCATTTATAAGTTTTGTAACTCCAAAGCAAAATCACGTAGCCTTAATTAATTAGTTAACTTAGTAATTTGTAAAAGAGAAAAAAAGTACTGTGACACTGGTTAGAATTAAACTATTTAAATATGTCGTGTATACTTATATTTGTGATTTAATTTATTCTAAAATTTGTTTAGGTCTTTAACACTAGATTTCATATGGGATAAATTCATCATTTAATAATAATATTTAGGAGTTTCAGGAAACTACCGTTAATTTCACATTAGACAAAAAAACTATTTAATTATCTCCCTAATAGTTAGGATTTTGTAATCAAATAAAATATTGCTTATTTAATCTATCCTATTTGAACTAGGTAAGAAGTCCTAATATTTAACACTTTTAAATCAATTAAAATTTTACTTTATACAAGAAAATTCTATTTAAGTAATATTTTGGATCATATTTTAAGAAAAACGTGTGTTTCTTTTAGAGTGAATCCCACTTTACCCCCCCAAACATTTAAGAGTTGGAAAACAATACCCTCTTCACATGTTGAATGGAAATAATAACCCCCTTATCTAATACTTTCCGGTAAGAGTGTTTTTTTTTTTTTTTTTGAATAAAGATCTTTTTTTCTTTCTTTCTAGATTTAAAATATAAAAATGAAAAGGGTCAAATATAACCCTGTACTATCAGAATAGGGTTAAATATATCCCTCATTATACTTTCGATCCAAATATACCCCTCACATTATACATTGACACAAATTTGCCCTCAAATTTAACGGAAAGACACGTGTCAAGCTCATAATCAAATAACCCACCCCCAACTTTAAATACCCGATTCCTTTAAAAAATCACCCGTTTAATCGACCCAACCCATTTATATTTCTTTTATTTTTTGAAGTTTTTCCTCATTTTAAAATTAATAATATGCTGTATACAAAAACTAAAAAATCCACTCTCTTAGTTCTCTTAATTACACCTCTTAATTCTCTTAATTACACTTTGTCCTCTCCTCTGTAACCGTTGGCTATTTTCATTGGGATTTAACAAGACATTGTTCAAAGGTTGGAGCAGGTCATTGTGCATTTTCTTTCGTTTTGGGTTGTTTGAATGTGTCCTCCATATTATTTTTCGTCACTAGCCCTCAAAACATTTTCTACTTTCCTTGTTCATGAAATAATACCAGTTCCTCTTAGATATTCCTTAGAATTTGCCAGAGATACATTGAGTGATATTCAGTCTCTATCTCAGTATATTAGCATATTGAAATGTTGCTAATGGTAGAATGATTTTTGTTGTTTTAATAAATGTTCAATTGGCATTTGTTTGCAAGTTTTGGGTCGGATAAACGGGTGGTTTTCTAAATGAATTGAGTATTTAAAATTGGGGGTGGATTATTTGATTTTGAGCTTGACATGTGTCTTTCTGTTAAAGTTGTGGGGAAATTTGTGCTAAAGTAAAACGCCAGGGGCATATTTGGACCGAAAGTATAAGAAGGGGTATATTTGACCATTTTCTGTTTTTATATTTTAATTCTAGAAAGAAAAAGAAAAGATCTTATTCAAAAAAAAAAAAAAATCTTACCAGAAAGTATTACATAAGGGGGTTATCGTTCCCGTTCATTATGTGAAGGGGGATTCACTCTTTCTTTTACTTCTTCCTTTGTATTTTGTGCTAATTAAGAGCGGATTTAAAGACATGTTTTATCTGAATTTTATTTCTCATTCATATTGATTTTAATTTTTGTGTGTATTCAAGTCAATACTTCTTTTGGAGAAATCACACTTATATATAACAAAATTATTGTGCGTTTGTTTCCAATTTTCGTGTATATATATATATATATATATATATGGAATGGTAGGTTTTACTTAATATGGTTACAAAACTGAAAAGACGGGCTGTAAAATCCAAACTTGCAGGGAAAGATTGTTTAGTGTTTGAATGATACATTTTACTATTATTAGATGTGATTACAAAACTAAAAAAACGGGTTGTAAAATCTAAACTTGTAGGGAAAGATTGTTTAGTGTTTGAAGTTAACTAATACTAATATAATTTTTAAATACAAATCCCACTTTTTAATTTTCGGATGTAAATCTGCTAATTATTGAAACTAATTGCCTTTATTCTTTAATAATATATTTCACATTAGACAAATAGTCATTTGGTTATTTTTCTATTACTTAGAAATAGTCATTTAATTATTTTCTAATATTTAGAAACTCAAAATCAACTAAATTTTCGTATTAAATTATTTCTTATTTAAAAGACAACGTCCTAGTTTTTAGGTATCTAAATTCCTTTTCTTTTTTCATGTTACTTTAAATTTACCGTATCAACTTAAACTTCTACGTGCAAGTTTAAAATCCATGGGTCTAGCTAATAACAGAGGGTTGTCAACCTAAAGTTTATCCTAGAGATTTTAAAGCACGAGTGTAAGACTTTAATGATATAATTCTATGATGAATAAACTCTGTTAATATAAAAAATTTCACCTATATCTTTTTATTTATTCTTTTGCTTGATTTTTTTTTTCTTTTTCTGAAAAGTTAAATTTACGACAAAATCTCTTGCAGCTACACCTTTTTTTTTATTTTTTTTATTTTTTGTTCTTTTGTTTGATTTTTATGTTTCTGAAAAGTTCAAATTTGAGAGTCTGGTTTATATATTCTCATTGTTTGAGTTAAAAAAGAAGATAAAGTATACAAAAAATCCATTGGTTATTTAAAGTTAGAAAATGTGAATTTTGATGATTTCGTAATATTTGAATTGGAGTGATTGGATATCATTCGAAACATAAAAAATGAATAATTAGATTAAGTTAGAGAAATATTATTTTTAATTACATCACTTTTATTGTATAAGGTACACAAACGTTATTTGATTGTATCTCATCAATCTTGATAGTTCATTTCAATTAAGTTACATAGATATTATTTATAATTACATAAATATTTACACTTTTTTTTTATTGATAGACGCGAAATTGACGCACAAAGCGCGTACACTAACCTAGTTGAGTAAGAAAAGGGGATGGAGTTTACCTAAGGTAATTTTTTTGTTGATTTTGAAGTTCTAAATATTAGGAGTTCCTACCTAGCTAATTCAGTTAAGAAAAATTTAATAACCAAAATTTTAATTGATTTTAAAGTCCTAAATATTAGAAAACTAACTTAAATTACAGTTTATTCCATGTGAAATTTATTTTGAATGGTTAAAAATAGCTGCGAGATGAAGTTATATCTGAAATTTTTATATTTCAATTTTTCTTGCAAACTTAAAATGCTGGAAAGAAAAATTAATGTACAAATTATCTCTTTGAAGGGGGTTAAATTCTTTTTTTTCTTTCTTTTTGGTAAATAAAAGGGTTTTGTTACCAAAAAAGGGATATGACAATACAAAGAAGTAATAGGAACTGAGTACTGGACATTGAGCCCCAGAACTCCAGTTACAACTTTCCCACCAGAATCTAAAGGGCAACATCTTAATAGCACCTTTATCAGACACTTCCTGTGCTAAGTTCTACTACTATCATGGAAAAAAAAAAAAAAAAAAAAATTACGATGATCCAACCATTTGGCAAGCTTCACTGAACCACAGCCTCGACAGTGCACTTGTTGAACTATCTCTTTAACAATGCTATCCCCTGCACGCCTTTGACATTGAAACACCCTTTGGTTTCTTTCCCTCCACAGATGATACACATATGCAACCACTGTCATTCTATCTATTTCTGCATCAGCACTTTTCCTTTTAGCAAATTTACTAGCCCATTGCACTTCATTTTTCCAGTAGATGAGACTTCTATTAATATTCTGCCATTACAACACCTTGGACCAAACCTGTGCAGAAGACTGGCATGCAAAAAATAGATGAGAATGACTCTCATCATCTCGTTCACACAGTAGACACCCAGTAGCTACAGTAATTCCCCACTTCACTAGTCTATCTCTTCTATATAGTCTAAACTGTACAACAACCCTCAAGATAAAGATCCACTTTGGGAATCCTATGTTATTGCAAGTCAAGCTTCTCCACTCTACTTTTGGGAAATCACCTATGAGCTTTAGGTAAATCTGCTTGATAACAATTGTTGCATTTGGTGCAGTTCTCCCATATTGTACCCTGCTGCCTCTACATACTTCTTTGCCTTCAAATTTTTTAGTATAATCCATGATGCTTGTTTAGGAACATCCTCATAAATGTCTCTATTCTTCCCATACTAGCAATGAATCCATCTCACCCAAAGTTTATCCTTCTTTTGACTAAGACTCCAAAGTAGCTTAACTATAGCTGCTTTGTTCCCGAAGCTAAAGTTTAGGATGTTTAGACCCTCTCATTGTCTCAGGTTGACACACTCTTTCCCAAGATATAAGGGCTTTCTTTGACAATTCAGCATCCCCTGTCCACAAGAAGCTTCTATAAGTAGCTTTAATGACTTGGATCACCTTCTTAGGAAGCACAAATACCTGAGCCCAAAAAACTTGTATAGAGAACAGGACTGATTTGATCAGTTGGGCTCTACCTGCATATGAGAGAAACTTTGTGGTCAAGGACTTTATTCTTCCCAGAATCTTGTCTATTACGGGCTTACATTGTACAATTGAAACTCTCTTAGTGCTTAGGGGCACCCTTAAGTATCTAAAGGGGAGCTCCCCCAACTGAAACCCAGAACTGATAAGATTTCCTCTTGAGTGTCCCTATCAACCCCACAACAGTACACTGAAATTTTTGTAGGATTAGCAATAAGCCTAGAAGCTTGGGAAAAACATTGGAACTGGTCATTTAACAACTTCACTGAACTAGTGTCCCCTCTACAGAACAAAAGCAAATTATCTGCAAAAGCTAGCTGTACAATGTTCAACTTGGCACACTTAGGGTGATAATTGAAATCAGGGACATGTTGCAATTGTTTTAATATTCTACTAGATATTCCATGCTCAACACAAAAAGGAAAGGGGACATAGGGTCCCCCTATCTTAAACCCCTTTTAGCATAAAAAGTGATAGTCCCAAGTGTATTCGTGCTTTGATGATTGTCAAAATGATTCAGAATCAGATAGAGACTTGGTCTATCATCTGATCTCTGTGCACCTTGCACGGTAAGCAAAGACAGCTGTAAAGCTGAGCTACTCACTGCATAAGTACAGCAGTTGAGTTGGCCCATGCTTTAGGTCAAATATTGAATGAGTGGTCTCTATACATCCCACATGCTTCCCACTATATATAAAACATGTTGCAAAAAATTGTGTATCACTTGGAAAACCTAAAAATCAATCAAAAGGTGCAGCTGTCACAAGACACTCCAATTGTTCAACAAAGGTAATCACAAACTGAAGGATCTATTCCAACACCGAAGATGCTTTATTCCCTTAGTTTGCTTTAAGCTTTGTTAATATGCTTTAACTTGTAAACCTACTCTTCTCTTATAAGAAGTTGTTGTAGGTATTTGAAATTCTTAGTAGTTGTTAGGCAGTTTACCTTTCAATCTATTAAGTGGTACCCTTGGCTAGTGTGTAGTCTAAGGTGTATTAGTTGGGTTGGCTAGAGGTAGTTAGCCTTAGTGGTCCTTGGCTAGATTTAGTCAAGTGAAGGTGCTTGCATTCAGAGCATTGCAAGTGAGTAGGGACTACGGGGGTTAGTTCCTAGGTTGCATAAGCGTTATTGTAAGGGTGAGGGATTATGGGAGTTAATTCCTAGCTTACTATAGAGTTGTAACCTGAAGTTGCTCGTGTAGTGGAGTTGAAATCCTATTGAGGTAGCTCATGGTTTTTAATCCCTTCAGCAAGGAGTTTTCTAGGGTAAAAATAGTGCCTTCTTTACTTACTGCATTTCATAAGGGAACTGATACTCGATCAGGTTTCTCATATACTGTTTGGTGGATGCATAGCCTATATTAATTAGTATAAGAGCAGGTGCTTTATAAAAGGTTAGCACCTAGAAAGAATCTGTAAAATGGCTGTTCCACCCAATACGGAAGAAGGTTAATCTTTCACTAGGCCACCCAGATTTAACGAAAAATACTATGGGTGGTGGGAGACTAGAATGCACGGCTTCATCATGGCTGAAGACTCAGAACTGTGGGATATCATCTGTGATGGTCCCTATTCCAGTACACATAGGTGAAGATGGTATAAAAACCCTTTGCCAAAACAAGGAAAGAATACAATGATGCTAACAGGCTAGTAGTACAGAAAAGTTCTAAAGCCAAGAAGATCCTTGTGTGTGGAATAAGACCTGATGAATACAATCGAGTCTCAACATGCTCAACTGCTAAAGAGATCTGGGAAGCTCCTCAAACTGCTCATGAAGGAACGACACAGGTGAAGAACTCCAAGATCGACATGCTCACCACAGAGTATGAAATGTTCAAAATGAAAGAGGGAGAATCTATTCATGATATGCACACTAGATCTATTATAAATGAGCTTCATTCTACGGGAGAAGTCATCACAACCACAAAACTGGTAAGAAAGTTCTTTGGGTGTGTTACCTGACTCCTGGGAAAGCAAAGTAAATGCCATCTCCGAAGCCAAAGATCTCAGCACATTGATTGTCGATAAGCTCGTCGGAAACCTTAAGACATATGAGATGAAGATGTCTATGAGGAAGGAAGAAAAGAATGAAATAAAAAGGGAAAGGAGCCTAGCTCGCAAAGCAGCTAGGGAAGACTCAAGTGACGACGAATCAGAGTTGGCATATCTCACAAGGTGATTCCATAAATTGATTTGGAAAAATGGTGGAATCCAGAGGATGGGAAACTTCAACAATCTCAAAGGAAATGAATATTTTTGCCATAGGTGTGGAAAGCCCGGTCACTTTGCTAAAGAGTGCCCTCTAAACAAGCAGGACAGCTACGACGGAACTACAAGAAGGAACCAATTTCCTGATAAAAAGGTCAGAAGAAAGGAAGCTGCCAATGCTATGATAAAACAAGCACTTGCTGCATTGAAGGAATCTTACAGTGAGTCTGAAGAAGAAGATGAAAAAAGGAACACATCAATGGTGGTCATAGAAAATGAAGCCTCTAAGTATGAGTCAATTTTTGCACTCATGGAAAAATCAGACTCAGATGATAGTGATGAGAGTAATGAAGATGCAGAGGTAAATCTTCTTGAGGTAAAGAAGAACATGAAAGCCTACTCTTAGAATGTACACAAGTCACTGTCAGGTATGCTAATTGATGCATATCATGCCCTTATCGCCGAGAAAGGTGCAATCATTCATAAAATCAGTGATTCTGAACTCGAAAGAGACAAGATGTTGGTTTCAATTGTAGAGATGAGGGAACAAGTTGATGAGACTAATCAGCTGAATATTATCTTTGGAAAGGGAATTGAAAAGGGATACAAAGACGCATATTAAAGGAAAGGGAGAAGCCAGTAGAGCTCACTTGGAACTCGAAGATGAACTCAAAAAGGCAAAATTGAGTCTCATTACTGAGATTGAGAGAAGCAAGTAGTTAAAGGAAGACTTGAATAGATTCAAGTATGATCTTGACAGAGCTCTCAAGTGGACATGGTCTTCTGATGTGATCACTTCCATGTACAAAAGTAAGTGAAGTGATAAAGAAGGAAGTGGTTTTGTCAAAGAGAAGATCCCCTACAATCCCCACAGCAAGAATGTCTCCACCACTGAAAACTGCTTTTGCACCCATTATGAACGAGCAGGTCACTACAAGGAGTTTTGTGATGCAAGAATCAAATTGGTTAAGAGGAATAGAGAGTTTATCGCAAGGAGAGTAAGTTTGGGTACAAAAGAAACTGGTTCTCAAAAGAAAGGACCTCAGAAGGAGAAAGGGAATGTGCTGCCTGGTTGGGCAAAAAGGAACCTGATCCATCACTTCTATAATTATAATTTGGGTTCCCAAATCCAAACACTGACATCTTATGTAGGCTGAGGAGAGAGAGAAGAAAGTAAGTAATCAATTAATCTTCTGAGTTAACTTGAGAAGTCTCTCCTCAAAGCCTTCACAATAGGATGTGTGTCTTTGTCATCTAATGGAAAGGACACATCTCAATATCAGAAGCTGCAGTTCAAAATTCAATCACTCCAAGGGAAGAAAGAAGGAATATAAGCAAGAGGAAAAAGCAGAGTGTGAAAATGTTAGATCAAAAGGTGGATGTGACAGAAAAAGGGGTATGCACACACGAGAAGTACAGTACAGCACAGCGCATGAACAAGTTCAAGTTTTCAGAACTGCTACTCAGCACTGTCAAGATTGTCCAGAGACCCAGTCTCCTTGTGACTCAGGTTACTCTCAGCACTGTTATATGTCTCTTAACTACTTATAGTACCAAGTCGGTCTAGTGTCTCCCACCTCAAAAGTAAAAAAAAAAAAAAAAAAAAAAAACACGAATCCCCTAGATCGACGCTTTAATTCTAAACCAATACCCCTTCTCTTATATCCACTCTGAACAGTCATCTCTGACACCTTAACATCAACTACAGGCTCTCACGTTTGTTCACTATTAATCTCTTTCTCTTACATAATGCCTTCTCTGGTTCACATCTCTTTCCTACTATTAATACTGCCTAGTGTGACATACTGATATCTAACCAAAGAAAAATGGTTCCTGTGTCATCATCCTCGTATGATCCAACCTCTTTAAACCAAAATACTAGCGACTCTGTTTCTCTTGGAGGCGGTAACCACAGAACCTGGGGGAAATCCACATCTCTATCTGAGTTGTTCTACTCAAGTCAACTACACTACTCCATTGTTAGTGTGAAAATTCATACCTATCAGCATTAAACGCATCCCTTTGGAAACAAAAATTTCTTTTTGGAATGATGATCGATAGAAGCTTGGGGGAGGAGACTGGCATGAAAGAATTGATGAAAATGTTGGAATTTCAAAATTGGACTCATCTTTTTTCTCCACCAGCTCCTTGCGTATACGAAACTGAAGTAGATGACCTGTATGAAAACCTATTTCAGCTTGATAATAGCACATTGGCTCTAACAGTGAATGTGACAGATTTAGTTTGGAATGAATCAACGCTGGCAAAAATTCTAGGAGTACCAGCTGTAGGGGTAAGGGATATGACTGGAAGAGCCTCTACCTCCTTAAAAAATGTGATTGTTAAAAATGGATCGTCAACTTTCACAAAAAAAACTCTTAAAAAGAGAGATCCCGCCTGTCTATCAACTAGCCCTTGAATTTATGGACAAAGTACTCATACCAAGAACTGGAGGAAGTGCTACCGTCACTCCGGCACATTTGGTTCTCATGGTAGCACTATCAGCTTTTGAATCGATCATTCTACCAGCCATCATAATCAGACAAATGATCAAAGTAGTGCACATTAGGGAAGATGAACCTGGTCTTCCCTATGGCTTCTTATTGACAAAGGTGCTTAGGCACTTCAACACAAGAACTGGAAAAGCAACCTTAGGAACAACAAAGAACACACTCTCTATGGCTAATCTAGATGATTGCGATTGTGTCCCTGACGTAACGGGTTCCACCATCTCTGTCCTGACCGAAGCCCTAAAGGCAGTAAATTACGGAATTGAACAGCTAAAGGCTGAGAGTGCTCTCCTGAAGGATCAGTTGAAAGCAAGAGTGGAAGAACTCTCACGATCTAAATCATTCACAGTAACCTACTCCTAAGCAAACTCTTCCCAGTCTCCGTCCTTTATTTCCTTTGTTGTCTAGTTTTATGCTGCTATGTGATGGTTTGTTTCCCTATCTCCTCCTGTTGGTACAATAGTAGTTGATTTAACATATGTCTGTACTGTTTGAACTACTATCTGTCATGTGATCACTCTTTGTTCTTGCTAGCTTTCTCTAAATTGCTCTGATAACCGTCAATTATCCTGTGGCTATGTATTGATGCATCTGACCTTCTTACTCGCTGTACCTTAGTTATTTTTTATGATTCCAAACGGGGGAAGATTAATTGATATTACTGAAATGAGAAAGTAATGTATGTGCTGAGCTGGATATGTGCTCGTAAGTGATGAGTATGGGAAGATGTCTTTGAGAAAGGGGGAAGAACTAGAAGGCTGGATTGAAATTGGTATTATGTTGCTAACATGTTGCAGGTGCCTTGATAATGATGGTCTATTTTGCAGGGGAAACAAGTGAGAAGCTAGTTCTCAGGGGGAACATCAGTCTATGAGTTTGTCATCATCAAAAAGGGGGAAATTGATAGTCCCAAGTGCATTCATGTTTTGATGATTGTCAAACTAATTTAGAACCAGATAGAGACCTAGTCTGTGATCTGCCCTCTGTGCACCTTGCACGATAGCGAGAGACACCGTAAAAAGCGAGCTACTTCAAGCAAAGGTATAGCAGTTGAGCTGGCCCATGCTTTAGGTCAAATATTGAATGAGTGGTCTCTATCTATCTCACATGCTTCCCACTGTATATACAAAATGTTACAACATATTGTGTATCACTTGGAAAACCTAAAAATCACTCAAAAGGTGCAGCCGTCACAAGACACTCCAAGTGTTCAACAAAGCTAATCACAAACTGAGTCATAGGCTTTTTGCATGTCAATTTTGAGCATGCATCTAGGTGACATACCTTTCCTCTTATACCCCTTCACCAGCTCATGACTCAAGAGTATATTATCAGTGTTAAGTCTGCCTGGCACAAGCCCTGCCTAACTACAACCCATTACACTTTGCATTCTTTTAGTGAGCACTTCAGATATTATCTTGTAAAGCATAGTACAACAGGAAATTGGTCTGAACTCTTTGATGAAAAAGGGATTTTGCACCTTGGGAATTAGAGTGACTGTGGTGCAATTGATATCTTTGAACAATTTGGAATCTTAGAAGAACTGCAACACTGCATAAATGATGTCCTCTCCTATAACAGACCAGGTGCTTTTAAAGAAACTAGAATTAAAGCCATCACAACCTGGAGCTTTTAGTTCAGAGATATCCTGTAGTGCCCCATTCACCTCTTCTCTTATAACTGGAGCAATAAGTTGGACCTGTTAATCCCTATGTAGTATTTTCCCAGAAGTCATCACTCTAGGATCAATTGCAGGCAATTGTTCTGCACATGTCCCTAGTAGCTTCATGTAAAACCCAATTGCTTCATTTTCTATTTCTAAGTTAGTTGTCAACAACTCTCCTGTAGCTGACACTAGCCTGGTAATGTGATTCTGAGCTATCCTGCTTTTAATGTTAGCATGAAAATATGTCAAGTTAGAATCTCCTAGTTTCAGCCACTGCACCCTTGACTTCTGTTTGAGGATGCTTTCTTCCACCATAATCCACTTCTCTAGCTCCTGTTTTAATACTTTCTCTTGAGCAAATAAGCTGGGATTATTAAAAATCACTCTAAGCTTCTCTTGAGTCTCTTGCAATTACTGTCTAGTATCCTGGATTCTATTCTCTTCTATGGAGAACTCATGTGTGTTAAGACTCTTCATTACCTCCTTTGTTGGTTTGAGCTTGGTCCATACTCTAGCCATGCTAGTGTTGTGAACAAGTTTTTCTGAAGTCTCCTGTACAATACTCATAATTTTTTTGTGTTTGCATAGATGATTCAGGAATCTGAAAGGTTTAGCCCCTTGTCTTTGGATAGGTCCAATAGTAACACTCAGCAAAGCATGATCTGAGAATTGTGGATCTTTAACTTCAACTTCCACCTGGGGCCAAATGTTCATCCAAACAGAGTTGACCAGTGCCCTGTCAATCCTGTTATGGACATGAGAATTGGTCCAGGGGAAGAATCTTCCAACTGACTTCATGATGGTTAGACCAGTGTTATCTAACAACTCATTAGAATCCATGACTTCAACATCTTGAACTTGCCTTCCTCCTATTCTATCCCCTTCTCCAAGTACAACATTGAAATCCCCCATGATAGACCGTGAGAGTTGTATTTTTGCATCCATGCCCTCTAAAGCTTGCCAAAGTGGTTGTCTATCTATAATGGTATGCATTCCATATACAACAGTGATTTCAAGCACCAAAGCAGTTGTAAGATCCTTCAGTGTACAATGCAGAAATTGAGGATGCACATGCATCATAACCAAATCCACCTTGCTAGGATCCCATGCTAGCCAAATCATGCCCCTACTATTGTGATCATAATTATCATGCCATCTCCAGTTTGGAAAAAGTTGCTTCATAATCTTTGGTTCCCTCTGCTTAGCTACTCTATGTTTTGTCACAACTATAACTGTAATTCTTTCTTTATTCACTATTCTGCTGAACTCTTTGTGCTTAAAAAGCTTATTAAAGCCCCTTACATTCTAGGTGGCTATGATCATTGAGAAGTTGTAAGTGGATCAGGGGCC
This sequence comes from Lycium ferocissimum, assembly GCF_029784015.1. Taxonomy (NCBI): domain Eukaryota; kingdom Viridiplantae; phylum Streptophyta; class Magnoliopsida; order Solanales; family Solanaceae; genus Lycium; species Lycium ferocissimum. The sequence continues at coordinate 54,577,100 of NC_081344.1, forward strand.
CTTATCCCTGTGCTTGTACTACTCTGTCCACCTTCATGACTAGTCATAGCAGCTTAAAAGATCTGTTGGAATGTAGTATCATTGAGGGGGGTAAAGCCAATTGCATTTTCCATATTTTGCTCTTGACTTGCCATTGAAGCTCTACTAACTGCTTTCCCTCTTACTACTTGCCATCTTTCATTTGCATTGTCTTGAACATGAATATCTTGAGCATTTGCTTGCCCAGCTTGCTCATCAAACTGACCAAACTCTTTCTTATTCTGCCAAGCATGTTTGGCCTCTTTAATATCCCTTTTAGGCCCCTTATTTTCTACTTTGATTTTCTTTGGTTTCTATTGTGGTTTAGGCTTTGGTTCATGGCATATATGACCAATCTGACAGCATGCAGGGCAATATTGAGGCCACCATTCATAGCTAATAAACTGGTCAAAAATAGTGTCACAAGGATCCATCACCTTTATCACTTCAGAAGGTGGCCTAGTCACATCCATTTTTACCAACACAGTGTTGACACTTAATTTTCGACCTCCCATAATTTATTTTAATTACCCAAAGTCCTTAGATGTTAAAACGGAGTGAAATATGTACTATTTCTGCAAGTCAAAATGATTTTATAAATTACTTAGATAATATTTTGCCATTTTATTTGGCAAAATGATCTCTGGAATATTATGAATCATTTAGAAATTAATTGACATATTTTATAATTAATATGGAACATTTGCTAAAATCAATCAAGAAGAGAACTGGAAACAATTATTTGTTTCATTGTTAAAATTACCAGAAAATCAATTAGCAAGCGCATTCACTTCGTTTAACTCAAAGAATCTAATTAATTAAATAAATTAATCATTTTACCCCCCCCCCCCCCCCCCACAATTCTAAAATTAACCATAATTAATTGAGTGTAAAATTTATAAATTGATTGCTATATGGCTAATACTGGCTACAATTGAAATAATCAATTTTTAGCTAATTCTGGCCTTAATTGAAATGACCAAATTCATTGGTTTAAATCAATTGAGGTCATTATTGCAAATTATCTTTAATTGGTAAATTGGGCCAAATGTGGCCATAATTGAAATGACTTATTCCATGGGTTAAAGTCAATTGAAGCTATGTTTGCAATTTGAGTCCATTTGCATAATTAATGATGTTTGTTAGTTTGTTTAATTAATCATGTTTGACCATAATTAGAGGATTTAAATTAATTGAATCGCTTAATTGTGACCATTTATTTAACTAAGGTCAAGTCCTTGCATATATATACACGTATATACACATGTATACATGTATATCACGTTTATATCTTTGTATATATATGTACTCCCTTTCTTTTCATTTAAAACAGTTGCGCCTAGTCCAAATTAGATCATGACCCGACGCAACTCCTATCAATACAACAACAGCAACACAAACAGACCCTAAAGGCCTCATTTGTTTTCAAAGCGTCGAAGAGGAAGGGCAAACCCTAGCTGCCTCCTCTTTTTCTCTCTCCCTTTTGACATCATCTATACCGGAAAAGGCAAAGGAGAGGACCCACGTTGGTTTCTTTAGACTTTACATGGCTGAAAGTAGTAAGAGCATTAATTGCTCTACCACTTTTCATCCGTTTCCACCACGATTCAACCCAAATAAGGTATTAACCTTCTTTTTTTCTTGCTTTTTTGCTTCACAACGGTCTAAAACTCTAAAAATCTTAAATTGTCTTTATTTGCATTCGATTTGAATACTGAGTTTCCATTGGTTCAAGAGGAACCAGATGGATTGACCCAATTCTGGGTCGATTCTGACCCTTGATGTGTTTTGGGAGTGAATCGTGACCTTTGAATGTTGAAACAAAGGCCTATTCTCAAAGATTTGTGAAGTCCCACATCGGTTGAATTTAGGGTTTCTCAATTTTTGGGGTTCTATTTCATAGTTTTCATATACCGAATATACTGCATATTCACAAAAAACTCGAAATACTTAAGTTTTTGGCAATTTAGCTTTGAACTTTGACTGTTCGAGTTAAGTTAAAAAATTAAATATTTTCTTTGTTCTTGTGTAGGTTTGGCTTGAGCATTTGTGTTTGAGGAAACAAAAATCTTCCAAGTTCGAGTCTCGACAAGCGGCTGCACTCACAAAAGGTAAATCTTCTTATTCTCTTTTATTTTAGTCTTGAGCTATTTTAAATCTTTGGTTGTATATTCAGTTTGCAGTAATTAGTAGGTTATCTTGTTGTAGTTGGATTTATTATGCGCTGGTTAATCATATTGTTTAGCTTAAGATATCGTTAGAATCTTGTAGTTGGTTTGTATGTGATTAAGTGTGTCTTAGCATGTTATCTTTCTTTAGGTATACCCCTGTTAGATTGGGTTTCCTGCTTTAAGTTTGATTGTGTAGGTTACTAATGGCACTGTTAGCCTAGTTTAACTGCATATAGGTTAAAATACTAGTCCTGCTGTGATTTGTGTGCTTCATTTGACATGTTTGATCATGTCTAAAGGTGTTTAATTACTGTTTATGTGTCATTAGTTGGTTCAAGCTTTTCTTTTGTCCAGAATCAACATGTTTAAAGGTTATTATGCTTACTTTAGACCTGGTTTAACATGTTAATTAGCCTAAACCCTGTATAGTTGCTATGTGCATATTGAATCAGTCTTTATCATGTCAGCATGGTAATAATTATTGTTTCAAAACCACATTCTGCTAATATGTTGCCTGCTTAAACTCTATTTACCTTGTCAAATGCATGACTGAAGCTGTGTTGCATGCCTAGTGATTAATAACATTACATACATGGATGATAACTTGTGAATGATGCATCAGTATTGATTAAAAGAGGGCTGTGAGTCATCATGTGACGAAAGTGTGGTCTGTTTCTCTGCTGAGAGGTTCATTTGATTAGAAGAAATGAATTATGTGCTTTTGTTTAGTTTGAAGTCAATTTGAAGCTCTATTAAGTTGACAGTTATATGTAGCATACTAGACTAAGAATGGGACCCTATATACTCCTACGTTAACAGATTTTAGATCACCTAGAGTTAGTCTAAATGTCTCTCTATATATCACGACCCAACCCATGGGCCATGACTAGTGCCCGAGCTGGACACTCGTATACGAACCTGTTAGATATAGTCAGACTGAAACTAAGGAAAATATGGAAACTTGCAAAACAACTAAAGATTCATAATGCCACATATCATCATAAACCTGCCTCCTGAGGAGTCACAGCTAACCAGCACATAACATAATATGCAAGCCGACAAGGCTACCACTATATATGGAAATACTCAAAACAAACCGTATCGACATAGCTGAACGAAACCTATATACAACCCACATATGTCTACAGACCTCTAAGAGTATAGAAGTGAAATATGACGGGACAGGGCCCCGCCGTACCCCTAGATATGCATAAGTCTACATCAAAAGATCGTACTAAAATAATCTAGCTCGAACAATGGAGCTCTCAAAAGTCGAGCGAAGTCCTAAGCTGGAGGATCACCAAACCAAGTGTCTGTACCTGCGGGCATGAAATGCAGCCCCCCCGAAGAAAGGGGGTCAGTACGAGATATGTACTGAGTATATAAAGCATGAAATACAATAAGGAAGGTCATGACTGAATAAAAGATTATGGGAGGCAAGTATGATAACCAAAGATACCACTACACCTGTGCCTTACGAAATGAGAATCATGCATAGCTATATCATATACCATACCCGGCCCATTATGGGACTCGGTGAATAAAGTCGTATACATGTATACCATACCCGGCCCATCATGGGACTCGGTGCATAATCATATCATCATATATATATATATATATATATATATATATACCGTACCCGGCCCTTTAGTGAGGGGCTCGGTGAACAATGCAGTGAAACTGTGCACGAAAACATACCCGGCCCGGGACTCGGTGAAAGATATATTAACGGCATGCACGAGCAGAGTAGTGAGCAACCATATGCAAACTAAATCATCATCTGAGACTCAATAGAATAATAAGAATGAACTAACACTTGAGAATCAAAGACAACAGTCATGTCAAGTACCCCTCGAATGTCACTATGGATTATATCAAAATAGAACTTCAGGAATCATAGACACGTATCAGGACATAATGAAATAGCTTCTGGAAATCAAGACCATTAGCCATCCTAATGTCTCTAAGAATAGGAGCTTCTTTGGAGTTTATACATTCGTCGTCTGTTTGTCCCACATAGATCATGCCAAAAAGAAAGAAGGGATAGCTTTACATACCTTACGTCGTCCTAGGAACTCAACTTAATCACGAACTTTCCACAATTAGTATGCCAAACCTATAACCATAGGAATACGTACACAACTTTAGAGGGCTTTCGTATATCGTGTACATCAATGATGATTCGGTTCGAAAATGAAACGGACAACATTTCCCCTAATATTTAACAACCACCACTCAATCAACAAAACCAACAACAACGACAACAACCCAATAACCTCTCTTAATCCTTTTTCAACTCAAATCATCAACATCTAAGATTATACACCAAACAGACCAACATACGCTTCGTATACGATACCTTATACACTTTTTTCTCCCAAATTTATGAGCCATATCAACAACAACATGACAACAACATCAACTACCATCCATGTACAAGAAAACTACTTCAATATCATTTTAAAACAAGCTCAAAACAGTCCACCAAAACTACAACATCGAAAATATAATTTTCGACCCTTACTTCGTAAGATCACAAATACATGGAGAAGAGCATGATATCACCATGAACAACAAGAACAACAACACATATACATACTTATAACTATGAACAACAAGAACAACAACACATATACATACTTATAACTATGAACAACAAGAACAACAACACATATACATACTTATAACTATATTTTCATCCCTTCAACACAACAAGAACAACCCACAACCTCATGAACATCTAATCCAATTCATATCCCAACAATTCCATATAAACAACTACAACTTTAAATATCAAGATTCTTTCATTTTTAACACATAATCCCTAACAACAATAACCACGACAACAATCAAACCTAATCCACCATTATTAAATTAAGACAACTCCAATTCAGCCCAATTTACCATACCAACGAAATCATGCAATTTTCTTACTTCCAATTTCGCCTAATACAAATTAATCTCTCCATTACAACATCATTAACTCCAATTACATTACAAGAAGAAGAAATCTTACCTCAAATTAGTTAGGACAGATCCTACAATTAGTTGCACCAATTTCACCACTTCTTCTTCCTCAAATCAATACTCTAATGTTGCTGCCTCCTTGAACATTTAGAACACGTTAGGGATTTAAGATTTTCTCTCTGTCCAATTTATTAAGCTTGGCCGTGAGAGCCCAAGGTCTTTGCCATGGCTGTTCATGATTTTTCCTTTCAATGAAATGGTGAAGATGAAATGAAGTGTATGACTACTAATTAGTCATCACTTATATATATATATATATGTTGCCTACCATGTTGACATGTGGCCAGCCCACTTGACATGTGTCCCACTATGGCATGCACCAATCAAATTCAGCCATGTTATAGTGGGGCCCACTTAGTAATCTGATCATAGCTATTAATTAATCATTAATCCCCACTTAATAATCTAATCATGGTTAATTAATCCCTGATCTTCACTAATATCTCCACACTAATAGTAATTAATTAGCAAACCGTGCATTATTAAAATCGGGATCAAAAGTCCTTGTCTCATATCTCAAAAATAATCTTGTCCTTGAACTTATGTCGATTAGCTTACGAATAATCCAACGTATAAAAATACGGGATATAACAGAACTTATGTCGATTAGCTTACGAATAATCCAACGTACAAAAATACGGGATATAACACTATATGCTGTTTTGAATCTGTGTATTAGCCAAGGGAGGTCATATTTAGTATCTTGCATATTGTTTCAAATCTGATCTAGATACCTCAGTATGTGCACTCTACCTATGTCCGACTATAGCTGGTATATGTGTCTATAAACCTGTGATTTTTTTTTTAAGCAAAACCACATAGCCATGCTTGTGGTGATTTATTTCAAAAGGAAAAAACCAAATATTTACAGAAAGAATTCTAAAGGAAACAAAAGAAAACAAAGAAACAAAAGGTACAGGATTAAATATTGTATCAGAACTACTTTCTTTCTGCAACATCTTGAATATGCTGAGATTTTCCTGTTGTATGATGTTTCCATTATAAGTCACCTCAAAGCTCTCACCAGGTGCTATGGAAATAAAGTGATCAATCTGGAAAATAACTGCCTTCTCCATGTTGCTAAATTTCTGCTTTTGAAATTAAAATTGTATCCTTAATAGTAGTAAGAAGCACATCTTGAAGCTGACATCCAAAACTTTGTTTGTAATTAGCAAAATAGTGTCCTATTCACTACACTTATATTATGAACTGCAGCAACTTCATTTGTACTGCTGCTGTGAATGCAGCTACTTCATGTATGCTACTGTGCAGTGATGATCAGACTCTGTAGAAGATCTTCAATATGTTTCCCTGCACTTGTATACTTTATATCTGAAGCTAGGTAGCATAGCTTTATCCATGTTCAATATCTTTCTGGCATCAGATAGTAAATCCTGAAAGATATTAACTTGTAGAGTACCTGAAAAATTGAGCACACAGTTAGCTAAACAGTCAGCAAGTGCATTGCCTCCCCTAAGGATATGAGCAAACAACACTTGTCCCTTGTTACTCCACTACTGTATTCTCCTTATCTCTATTCTGATGTTCCAAGGGATACTCCATATCTGTCTTATGATGTTTAACAAATCCAAGGAATCATTTTTAATAATAATAGGCAAGAACTAATGTGACACACAATATTCAATACCATGCCCTATTGCTATAGCCTCTGCACAAATATTGGTAGTATCACTTAATGTTCTAGCTGTAGCATACATTAATTCTCCTCTATCATTTCTTATGCAAAAGGCAGCAGAACTCATCCTTGGATTTCCCTTAGAGGCCCCTTCAGTGTTGCACTTGAACCATCCCATAGCTGGATGCATCCACATGACCTCCCTACAAACTATTTTTGGCCTATATCCCTCCAAGAGTTGCACCATTTGAGGCCATGAATAAGGTACCTGCTGCAGCCAAGGATACAAAAACTTGATGAGATTATGCAGATTCAGATTTATGCCATGGATCGCCATAGTTATATTCATTCTTATTGCATGCATTATGACATTTCTCCTCTTCCAAAGTTGCCAACACACCACAACTGGTATAGCTGCATAATTGTTTTCAACTTAGCATACATGAACTATCCCACCACTTCACTATTATTTGATGAATCTGCATAAAAGCCTCAGTAATTCCTTCTGCTTCTTTATAATATTGCCATATGGACTTGGCAAAGGAACCGGTTAAGAACAAGTGCTGCATAGTTTCCTCCTGACTAGGATTAACACAACATCTACATCTAGAAGTAATAGAATTTTGCATTCTCTTGAGCACATCATCTACAAGTAACTTAAGTCTCCACACTCTCCATAATAAGAAAGATATTTTGAAAGAAAGACCTTTGACCCACAGTTTTGGATAAAATGTAGAGGTTTCCTGTTTCTGTCTAAGTATATTCCAAGCACTTCCCACTGAAAACTCTCCTGAACTAGTTAAAGTCCACCAAGGTCTATCCTTCTCTGATTCTGCTGAAAAACCACTAATTCATTCCTTACATGCTCCACAGCATTTGCAGGAAAGTGAGCTTCTATTTCTGCAAAGTTCCATCCATCTTCTGTCATTACATCAGCAACTTCCACAATGTTATTGTTACTATGATCAATCTCATGTAAAAAATGACTAATTGGACCAAGCTTTGTCCAGTTATCATCCCATGCATCACATGAACCATTGTTTGGCTCCCATCATATGAACTGATCCACTTCATCTTTGGCTTGCAACATCATTTTCCATATCTGAGATCCCCCTTTCCACTGAACTCTAGTGGGCTTAAGTTTCTTACAATACTTGTTCCATATGAAGTTTGACCACATGGAATTAGTAGTTCTGAATCTCCACCATAACTTAGCATATAGAGCTCTTGAAACATCATACAAGGATCTGAAACCAAGGCCACCTTCTTCTTTTGGCAAACAAATGTTCTGCCATGACACCCAGTGTCTGCTTCTTTCTTCTTCTTTGTTATTCCAGAAAAATCTTGCAAAGATCCTATGAATTTCATTAATAGTATACTTAGTAGGTAATATAGCTGACAAACATACACAGGGATACATTGAAGAACACTGCTGATAAGAACAACTTTCCCTCCATAAGATAACAATCTTCCTTTCCACTTTGCTTGATTTATTCTTAACCTTTTAATGAGATCATTGTAATACATCTTCTTCCTTCTTGTATGAAATATAGGACACCCCAGATATTTTAAAGGAAATTGATCTCTAGTAAAACCTATAATCTGTTGAACTTCTTGTTGTATATTATGTGCTACCTTATCATACAAATAGAAAGCACTTTTTATCCCTATTGATATGCTGACCTGATAACACCTCATACTCCTTCAAAATGATCATGATTTTCATCAAAGAGTATTTCTCAGCAGATGCAAATATGATGGTATCATCAGCATATGCAAGGTGATTAATCCTTGCACTCCATTTAGGCATACCATATCCAACAAAGCTACCATCCTCAACTAAAGAAAGGACCTCAGCAGACAGAATGAATAATGCAGGAGATAGAGGATCTCATTGCTTTAATCCCCTTGTAGAATGAATGAACCCCTTAGCCTTGACATTTAGTAGTATAGAATACCAATTGTTAGCCAACAGTCTCCAAATCATGTCAATGAACACATCTGAAAATCCCATCTTCCCTAGCATTTTGATAAGATAAGACCAAGCAACCCTGTCATAGGCCTTAGCCATATCTAGTTTAATCACCACATTAGCTGGTTTCCCTCTTTTCCTTATATCTGTGATTATCTCTTGAGCTAAAAGAAAATTTTCAATGATGCTCCTCCCTTGTACAAAACCAGTTTGATTTGGAGATATCAAATAAGGAAGAATATCACCCAACCTATCATGTATCACTCTATAAACCTGTGATATATGATGCCTTATGATTATAAATGATCCAATATTAGCCTTTGAGTCTATTGTCCTATTTTCCATTAAGTGTATACTCATGTTTCCATGCTAAATGTCATGTTTTATGTTTTTCTAAAACTTGATGGTACCTTTATTGGTGTTCTAGTTATCTTTACTGTATATTAGTGGTACATTAAGGTTATTGTGAGATTTAAATTGAGACTTAGAGATGCATATAGGAGTTGACTGAAAAGAAACTTGTTTAGATGTTTTAAAGAGGCAGTTTCCTAAAAAGCTCATGCATAGCTCGTCTACTTATTGCCATCTTCAGCATGTGTTTGAATCATGTATGAATCACTGATTTGCTTAACTTTGAAGCACTGCCATCCTTTATAATTATACATGACTTGTTTTAAAGTATAGCATGATAAATAAACTGGGGTTTGCCTGTTCATGTGGTTTTGAGTACTCTCTGTCTGTATATTGAAGGTATGTTGGGGCATATCATCTCTGCCATGACTCTTGAATTGCCTTCATGTTCCTTTTAGGTGACTTATGCCATGATTAAATCTTTTATACACATCTATAATAGTCAGTTTGAGTATAATTACTGTATACAGGGAGGTATATCTAAAATATACTAAGTATACCCAAAATTCTGTACACCCCAAGTGTATATGAATTTGTATACTTAGTTTATATGATGTATATCCTCTATTTTGACTGACCTATAGCCTATGGCTGTTCGAATGCTAAGTATATGTGTATTCTTGTATTGGGCTCTAATGGGATTGGGCCTATAATGTTTGGTCTATTCCCCTTTTTTTCTGATAGCACGTGGGCTCTCTATTCGACCCAGTTGGGCCATTTGTGCTTCTATGTCTTGGGCCAGTCCTTGTCCTATTTCTGAGAATTGCATATATATGTGTAATAAATTATGTGCAGTCCTTTATCATAGTTATGCATACAAACCTTAAGCATGTCCTAATCCTTATCTTTTTATGTGTTTAATGTAATTAATTATCGGACCATTTAGGCCACCTTTCTACATCTCAAACCTTTTGGGCCTGAGGTCCAACCACTCGTCTTTAATCGAGTCCGATAAATGAAAGGGAAGCTAATATTATTTGAAGGCCCAACCATGGGTGAAAATTGTTGAAGGGCCAGCTATGGGTGAAAATATCCAACTGGTGGGCTTAGGTAGGCCCACCAGCCTGACTCTCTGTTTATATTTATTTTCATATGTATGTATATGTATTTGGAAAGACATGACAAATATTGAAACCCCCTTATGCATATGTAGAACTTAGGAAACGCTTAGTATTTTAGGAAGTCGCCTAAAACACTTTCAAAACTTGGCTAATTTCAACTTTGCATGAAAATGGTACTCAATCTGATTTTGTTAAGGTTTAAAACTGGCTCAGTGTTTCAGATAAGTTGAACGGTTTCAAAAATGGTTAAGTAGTAAAATGATTTGGGCCTTCGGCCCTTTGAGGAACTTGAGTAATAAAATAAAGGATATTAAAAACTGTTTTGGGTCTTAAGCCCAACTGCTGGAACCATAAATTATTCATTGAACTTCTAAACGGATTTTGAGACAAAAAATAAAAGAGTAACTAAAAACCTGTTTCTTGGTAGAGTTATTTCTTCAAATACTTTGAGAAAGTTTCTGGAAAAAATATGAAGGACTTGGGGTCATTTGGAACAGAAACGGATTCTTTAAATTACGACTTAAATGATTTTGAGTTGTTGGGCCGAAGAAGCCCAAAATACTATGGATTCAAAACAAGAGGGATTCTATGTGGGTAAAGTTTGAGATAAGATGGACTTTGGACTAGAACATGAGTTGACATGATATGAGCTTCAAATAAATAAATTTGGACTTAATAAAACTTCCACTTTTCTTTATGTATAAATGTATAAAAATAGTATAGATATACTCCTATATATATATATATATATATATATATATATATATATATATATATATATATATATATATATATATATATATAATAAAAACATATAAGTACTAAGCTCATTTTATTAGGACTAAATAGTAGCGACTCTACTTGGGAGAAATCTCGGGTGCGTCTTAGTCCAGCAATAAAGTGAGTTGAACACTTAAGGGATTTTCAAACCCAAAACCCCCTTTTCAAAAGGGTCTTTTTGCTGAAAATTTTGAATTTTATGATTAAGCGTGACAAGTTTAGAAATAAAGTAAACATTTTTAGCAAATAATCACATTAATTACACATTGAAGCTCGTAGGTCAACCGTATTCTATAGATCCTTAACACTAGGGTGCTTAAAACCTTCCCTAGGAGATCACGTAACTCTTACCTCAAACTCTGGTCCAAAAAGGATTTTTCTCTTTCTTGATAAACCCTTTTAAACCGGTTTTTCTATTTTTTCTTAAATAAATTAGGTGGCGACTCTAAAATACTAAAATCGAATTAGAGCACTAACAACCTCTTAGTAGCTTTTATGTGCCCGCGTAAAAGTGAATCGTAACAGATGGCGACTCCGCTGGGGATTTTTCTAAGTTCTAACCATAACGGTTTCAATATAATGTGATATTAATTGTGAATATTTGCTTATTTGTTTACTTTCCTACAATTTATAAACTTTCATGCATTCATATCATAAACTTCGCCACTCCTGGCAAAAAGTATGGTTTCAAAGGGGACACGTGGGCTCGCAGTCTAGCCTTCACTAAAAAACCCAAAACACATCTTCTTTGGAACACGTTGAATGTGGAGTTGGTGTGCGGTCACCCAACAGCCGACAACGGTTCACACCGAGTAGTCCGCTCGGGTCCAAGGTCACTTCGAAAAACCACTCTTGCATATGCCTATGGTAGAGCCAAAATAAATCCAAAGGAGAACTAGAAGGGTTTGGATATTTGAAATGTATCTAAACCCGATAGGGAGACTACCCAGTGTCAAGTACGGTCTACGATCCGAAAAAATACCACATCTCATTTACCTGCTAAATGGAAACATGTATTATGCCTATGTGCCGAACCGTTTCCTATTGGGAGGGGGGTGGGAAATGTTAACCTTGTATTTTTTTTTGTACATGTCAATAGATTTGCAGTTTGAGATGGTTATCAACACGTATGATTTATTGTACATGTAGTGGGATAGATTGAGTCAAGAGGAGAAGACGAAAATTTCTTGCCATTTGTAGAACTTAACCTCAATAATGACTATGAAGGGGTGCAGGGAGTTAATTGAAGTGATCATCGGGTTTTGGGATCGAGATAGAATGGTTTTCACCAGTGTAGGATTGGGTCTAAAAAGATGAAAGAAACCTGATAACCACGTCTTAACCCCAGAAAAATCCACCTACCATAAAATATTCAAAAGGCTTTCCTTATCCCATGCCAATTGGGCTCATGGACCAGCTATACCCTTTAGAGAATTATACACACGATTCGGTAACCCAAAGGGATTTATGGAACACCCATCTGGATTCGAAACCTATGCCAAATGGGGTGCTACCCCACCCTTAGCCTTTGTCATATGCTTTTTAGGACTCATGGTATTTCCCAAAGACGCTATATTAGCCATAGACACCCGAATCATTTCAGTCACCCATGCCATCATTTACGGCATAACACTCCAAGAAGACACAAAATACTTCGACCTAACCCCCACAATCCTAGTCGATATGTACCGAGCCTTAACCTTTTGCCTAATCCACTATAAATACTTCCAAGGATGCAACCTATTCCGACAATAGTGGATCCTCAAGTACATGATTAGAGTAGGGGGTTCCCAATGCCTAAGTAAGCCGGCAACAAAAGACAGCCTGTTTAATTTTTGTCCAAATTTTGGGGATCAGACCAAACTAGATTGGGCATTTATGTTCTCTAGGCTTTGGGAGGATAATATACAATGAATGTTTGATGAATTCATAACTGACATCGTTGTAGTCAAAGGGAGAAATGTTCATTTTTGCCACTTATGGGAATTCGAGGGATTCGCCCTTATGCGCCTTCTAGTGTTTTAAGACAGTTCGGGAGGACCCAAGTCATACCCCAAGTCAGGAACATGAGGGATTTTATCATTGAACATGACAGGGATAGGATCTCGAGGGCCGGAGATTGTGTTCGTGAATGGAATGGCCACACAACGTGGGGTCCAGACACGTTAGCCCCCGACAGGTTTTATCCGGGGTATGAAGAAGAATATAAGGATTGGTTGAGAGCCGACTTGCAAGGCTCCCTTGCCCCCAAGCCCATCCTCTATAATTGTGTGCAAGATAAGGCCTCCAAGGCCGAGATTAGAGCCCGTTTGATTCAAAGAAGGGCCGATGATCGAGATGCTAAGTATTTGGAGAAAATAGAGCATGACCGAGCTACCATAGAAAATTTGAACCACGTTCACTCATGATTGTTTGGTAGAGCTTGATGATCGAATGAAGGAGACTTTGGACGACGTCACTCAAATGAGTTTCATAGGAAAGGGGTTTCTAATGGACGCCATGTTGACGTCAACTCACCTCTACATCTAAACCGCCCTCCGAAAGGCCAAGAAGGAGAGGACAGATAGGGCTTCATCATCAGCTACTGGAGGAAATTTCTTTTGATTTATTTTCTTGTTTCTACTTATCTTTTGGACCCCTATGGGGAAGAATATTATTAAATGAAGTTTATTTCTGTTTTGGGCAATGGTTTGGCATAATTGGCATGTTCATGTTTCAATGCAACTAAGAGCTTTAGATTAACAACATAACCTAACTAAACAACATGATTAACAACTACAAAACTAAAACAAATCTAAACAATGATTAACTAAGCCTAATGAACTACACAAAAACAAGAACATAATGAATGACATAAGGCAACTTAAAGTACTAAAAAATAAAATTAACTAAAAGCAGAAAGGATTACCTTTTTGGAGTGCAGGCTTGGTCGAGTTTGAACCTTGGAGATCCTTTTGCTCCTCAACCCCTCAACTCAGCCACACCACAAAGAAAAAAGTACTTAAAATTTACCTAACTCAAAAATTAAAGTTTCAAAGCAATTCTTTGCCAAAACTTAGGAGAAATCCAGTTTTGAGTGAATATGTGTGATATTCAGTTCAAGGTGTCTCAAAAATGAAAATTGGGAAAGAACCCCAAATTTGAAAACCCTAATCTCATAATCGATGTGGGACAAGAGTAATTTTCTGAGAATTGCTTCTCTTTAAAACAATCAATGGTCACGATTTGCGCATACAAACATATCAAGGGTCAAAATCGACCCAGAATGCGGTCAATCCACTTGGTTCCTTATGAACCAATGAGAAACCAGAATTCAAATCACATGAAAACAAAAACAATTAATGTTTTTCAGTCTTTGAGATCGTATAAAGCTAGACACAAAAAGGGAAGAGGATTATACCTCGTTTGGGGTTGAAACATGGTGGTTTTGGTTGAGAAATGGCAGAGTAATAAATGCTCTTGCCATTCTCAAGCCTACAAAAGATCGTATCATCCATGCGGGACCACGAGATTGCCGATTCTGACAAAAATGACGTCAATGAGAGAGAAACTATAGGTGGTGGCGCTAGGGTTTCCTTGAAACCCTTGTGGTTGAAGAGCAATGACCCAAAGGGTCTGTTTGGTTCTGTTAAGGGATTATATATTCCTCGCCCTTTGGGCTGGGCCAAGTCCTAATGGATTGGGCTCGGCCAATTAAAAATGAAGGAGGAGGATGTAACACTCCGTAGATCCGAGTTAAGTGTGAAAATGTCTTGGAGAATTGGACTTTACTGTTTTTGTCAAATGTAAAATACGGCCAAGAATACGGCCCATATTTTAAAATACGGTCCGTATACCTTGGGCGTATTTCACCCACCTTCTTAGGTGGCTTACTGTTTTTGGCTATCATAAAATACGGCCAGAGTTTACTGCCCGTATTTTGAAATACGGTCCGTATTTCTGGACGTATTTCACTTGTTCCCTAAGACTGCTCACTATTTTCATTATTGTTAAATACGGCCACAAAATCCGGCCCATATTTTGAAATACGGTCTGTATTTCTAGCCGTATTTCACTAGCCACCAGCTGTATATATAAATAGCGGGATTCAGTTAATTTTATGAATTATTCTCATTCTCATAAACCTTAAGGATGAAAACCTTTTCTCTAAGTCTCCAAACCTTAAGGTAAGAACATCTTTAACATTATTAATCAATCCTAGCATTAAACTCATGATTCTTAACATGAATCTTGAATGAAAAACCTAGGGTTTGCAAAGTAATCCTTCTCAAGGTGACTCAAGCTAGGGTTTTGGGTGTTCTTCGTTGTAAAAGTAAATTGTTGAATTACGTAAGGCTTAATTAAGGTATGTCTCTTTTGAAAATCTTAATTTGGAATGCATGACTTCTTTTCAAAAGTTCTTTATTGAATAGAAAGGTGAACTTCTCATAGTTTAAAACCCTAATTCATGTTTTTATCATGGTTGGTGTATGGGCGCGGGCAAGCCCACATTACACCTTAATTGTACAAAACCCTATACATGTATATGTGATCCCAACTGTTTTTTCTCTATAAGAGATGATCAATAATAAGGGCTAATGGTTGGTAATGAGGTTTTCATGAGAAACTATGACAATTGAACCTTGTTTAAAGAAGTGGAAACATTTTCAAACTTAATGCTAATGGATGGTGTGACTACATTGAGATAATTGTGATTTAGCTTCCATGCTATGAATTTGATTGTTGTGTTTGGCCTAGCTACTCGGGAGGAAGGGTAGTCACTATGGATCCTAGTGTGGTAATTGCCTAGCCATTCGGGAGGAAGAGTGGCCACTACCGGGTTCGCTACCCGGAGTGCGGTTTATGCCTAGCTATTCGGGAGGAAGGATAGCCATCGAGAATAACATATTCCGATGTGGTGCGCTGTGATTAGGGACCTCTGCGGTGATCCCTTCGATGTGCTTGATTCTTGGGCCTGTATTGGCATGCGTGATATTCTTATTTTCTCATGGAATTGTTGTTGTTAATTATGATCAATTGAAAGGCATATTTGAAGTTGTACCTTGACAAGAGGCCTTATAATCGGTTTTGATAATTCTTATTGAGATACAAAAACTGAATAACCTTTCTTACATTGGTTTTACATGATTTTTAGGACTGATTTCTTTATGTATTATTGTACTCTATTTTCTTATTACTTATTAGCCCCGAGGCACTCACTGAGTACGAAGTACTGTGCATACCATTGTTGTTTTGATGGTATGTTAGGTAACAGAGAAGAGCAGGTTCTTGATACTCCGGGCGTTTAGGATGGACTTGCTGTTGCTGCTGATTTGGTGAGCCCACACGTTCATTCGTGGGACACCCTATTTATTTGTTTATTCATTATATTAGTTTTTCGGGCTGTGTCCTGATGAGTCAAACTATTATTCCTTTATCTTAAAAGCTCTATGGTATACATTCTTGTGAGTAGTTGTTGAGTTATTGATTAGCTCTCGGGCACGTTATTACGTTTGACTAAGTATTTGATTAATAAAGACTTCCGCTGATTTAATTCATATATTCATGATTTGTTTACATTTATTTTATAAACTGTTGGAGGCGAATATTGAACCTGGCGGGTTCAAGTATTGTTATTGCATCTTTTAGGTTCTTCCGATGTTGTTCATGACGTTGGATGCCGGTCACGTCTAGGGTGGGTTTTGGGGGGTGACAGAGGGACCCGACTTTCATCATATACGTGATACACATGAGTATACATGTATACTCTTGTATATTCACATATATATGTGTATACAAGCGGGGGCCAATTGTGACATTTAATTATATAGCCCAAATTGAAAGTGTTTATCAATCAAACATTTCAATTGTGTCCGAGTTGAAACTAAGTAACCAATTAATCACCTTTACGAATATGGCCTTACGCACAAAGGCTAAATTTGCAAATACAACCTTAATTGCTTTAACCATGAAATTGGGTTATTCAATTATGGCCCTAATTGACTAATCAGTTGAATATTTCAATTGTTGCAGTAATTAGACAGATAATAAGTAATCTCTAAATATAACCATAATTAAACATCCAATCAATTATGATTAATTTAAAATAAAAAATGCAAATGATTATGCAGAAGTTTAAGATTGAGAGGTAAAATTTTATTTTATTTAATTAAATTAGATTTCTTGAATTAAACGGAGTAAAATATTTATCAATTTGACACTTAGTAATTTAAACAATTAATCCCAAAAAAATGTTTTGAGTTGTTTCTTGGTTTATTTGGCAAATACCTTAATATTAATAGTAAAGACATATAAAATATTTTAAATGACTTACAATATATATTTTGTTACGACCCAATTTCACTAAGTCGTGCGGGCACCTACCTTTCCCACCTCAGTAAGCGAATAACCCAACAATCATAAAAACACGAATAAATAAATAAATAAATAAATAAGCGGAAGATATAGAAATACATAAGTCTTACGATAATGATATTAGAAAATGCAAAGAAAGGAAATACACCCCAGTATCTGGTCTGGTCATACAAGAGCATTAGCTAAATACTACAAGTCGGAATAATAGTAGTACATCAAATGTCTCAAAAATCATGTCTGAGGACGGAAATAAATACATAATAAAATAAGAATCTTCAAGGCGGCGAACGGCTTTGTGCTCACCCACTAAGACTCGAACAACAATCCTCGAACTACTATTAGCCATGAGGAGTAGAGGTCGGTCCCACCTAGAACTTTACATTCACAAAAGAATGCAGCAAGTGCAAGTCAGTACAAACAATAAGTACTGGTAGGTATCATAGGCAGACTAAGATTAGCTAACATATACCAAGACAATAAAGCAAGATAACCAAGTAAGTCAACAAAGTATAAGTCAATCACGAGCCAATAACCAAGTATACGTCATCACCTATGTTATAGCATCTAAACCCAACTGTGCCAAGTCTCAGTATATCCAATCCAAATTCATATATCACAATGGTAACACAATAAATCACAGGAATATCATAAGAAGCCAAATGATACAATGCAATGCAATAATGTATGAAGTGTGCATGCAATGCATATGCACCGTACACATGTACCTCGATGATGGAACATTACATCTCGACAGCACAACCCATGGGGACCTGCAAAGTCCATGTACCCTCACGATTCCGGCAGTGACCTCAGCAATCGCTACCAGCACTCATACCTTGATTTCGGGATAAACATCGAACATCGTTCCTCACGTCACTCTCATCCAATTGAGCCTAGCGCATAACAATGTTTCCTTGTATATCATCAATGTATCAACTGTATATCAGGAAGGATGAGAATGCGTGCAATGTATGAGTTCAATGTCAATAATCAAGTCAATATCAACAGTACCACACATGGGCACACCAACAATATCAATCAAAAGGCTACACAATAAGCCGTAATAGAATCATAATCCTCGTCTCAAAACAGCAACAAGTAAGGTGCTACAATATCATCATCAAGATATATCACTAGTCACCAATATCTACTATCTCCATGTGGCATCGAGCCAACAACAAATAGAACAAGATAAGTCACAACATAACGGGGTGGCTAGCCCCAAATCACACAACAAAGCCCAACCTAAGGCAATATCCAACCCAACTTCATACCCGAAGGCTTACATGCATTCTCCAACAATATCGTTGTTACACATGCCGTTTTGTTACAAGGAGAGTTTGGCTTATTGGCGACGTGTACCTTCGGTTCGGTAATCCGAACCAGAGTTTTGGACATGAGATATTTTACCATGTATGTGTACAGGAGTATAAGTATGCATTCTTGACATTACGAAGGAATTAGAAGTGAAACGAATCGAATCGGAGCAAAACGGAGCAGTTTAGAAAAACTGCTGAAACCAGTCAGCGTTGACGACCCAAAGGACGATCGTCGACACGTCGACGAGTTGTCGTCTGGTACCATCGATAAGGTTCTGCGATCAAGCATCTCAGGCGGTAGTTCGACGGGGCATGCCGAAGGACTGTCGACACGTCGACGACCGTCAACCCTGTTCGTCGACCCGCAGATCTGGAATTTTCCAGCCCTGATTATAAATATAAGATCCCACGTTTTTATTCCATTATTCTCCCAAAAACAGATCCTACATCTCTCTAGAACTCTCCAAAACCCTCCCTCTATTTCTACAACAAATCTATACCAAAAACCAAGATCAAAAGCAAAGATTAAGAGATTCATGTACTAGGAAGCCTACTAGGGTTTGTGAAGAGTAAGAATTTCTTTGGTATTCAAGTGGGGAATTTTGTTCTAATGGAGTAGATTGACTCAAGACTTATTCCCAAGTGATTAAGGTGAGTTTTATGTTTATTTCATGTTATTGAGAATAGTGAGTGGTTAAAAGACTTGGATTGTGGAAGAAAGTGGAATATGAGCTTAAATAGGGAAATAATGGTATGTGGGATAGTGAGTTAATGTGAATCATGATTCCTAGTATAAGATGAATATAATCTCATTATAGATGGTGCTAATGACGTTGAGGAAATGTTATGTGAGGAATAAATATGATGTCGTATTATAATTATGGTTATAGATACCCTTGAAGGGGAATTGTGAGAATTGAACGATGCTTAGCCTAAAGAGGTTATTGATTAGGATATTGTGGCTGTTATTGTTGATGTTTGGGGAGTTGTTCATTATATGGAAGAAGTTGTTGAAACAAAGGAAACGCAGCCAAATTTTCATTTGCTCTAGCTTAAAGCTTAAGTATGTCTTCAATTATCTAATCCTAGTACAAATTTCCTTGAAGGTAGAATCACAAGCTTGAGAGGTATGCAATTAGACGATAGAGTTGAAGAGATACAAAGGTATGTGAGGCTCGTTCCTTCTTTTTCTAAGGCATGATCCTTACAATATGACTTCTTTATCTTTCCATGACTTCCTCATATTCCGAAAATTATAAGCCTATGACTATTAAGAACTACTCATGAGGTAAGATAAGAGATATGTTATGAATATGATAATGATGATGATGAGTCTAAGTCGAGAGATTCTAAAGCTCATGATATGATATTTCTACGAAGCTAGTGATCCTTATACGATTCTTGGATGTTATTCGTTGTTGCTAGACTCACCTTATAATTGCTAGTTCCTTCAAGGCGAGGCATGATGATCATGACTACTCCATAACATAATTGGGGGTTCTCGACCTTACGTCACCCCGATAGAGTTGTAGCTTTTACTTGAGTTCTTATGCATGCTTTATGATAAGTATATATGTATGATTACACTGTGCCTAGATGGCCAGACATGACACCGCGAAGGCGGGTGGCTTATGATTACACCGTGCCTAGATGGCTGGACATGACACTACTAGTGGGCAGCGTGCGATAGTTACCCGGACGAGGGTTAACGATGATGGTATGTGTGATATGCATAATATGTGTTTTCCTTTAAAAGTTAAGCAGGTTATATCTTCGCCTCATGTTTCATTGTTTCTTTATTATGCTAATATTATTCATGCCTTACATACTCAGTACATTTTTCGTACTGACGTCCTTTTCTTTTTGGACGCTGTGTTCATGCCCACAGGTAGACAGAGAGGTGACCTAGATTCCTAGCAGCTACTCAGCAGATTTACAGGAGCACTCAACTATTCTGGAGGTGACATTTTTGATATGTTATTTTGTGTATATATTTGGGCACGACGGGGTCCTATCCCATCCTTATGTCTCAGTACTCTAGTAGAGGCTCGTAGATACATATGTGTGGGGTAGTAGTTATCTCCCGGATACATCAGTGTATATTCTTGTATATCATTTTTGTAGCCGTGAGGGCTTATGTATATTTATGTATTGCCTTGGAGAGTATATGTTTTCATGTTGAGTATGATGATTAGCATTATGAGCGGTGCTCGGTGGTCAGCTTCGGGTACCCGTCATGGCCCCCTAGTCAGGTCGTGACAATCGTCTAAGTATATGCTTGGCTAATCGAAGTCTCACCATAGAGTAAACCGTAACCCACCTGGAAGGCCGAACAACAAGGTCTCCACATCACACCTTAGTCTTTCCTTCCCTTTGAGCTTCCAGATAAAGAAAGTCTAAGCACATTCGAATTATGAAATTAGAATCAAGAAGAATATCAATCAAACCCTACTTTTATTCAAGACCTAAATCCCCAACCTATGGGATGAGGTTTTATGAACTAGAAGGATGAAATTAGGAATCTATAGGCCTCAACATGAAATTAACACTCTAGGTGATCATTTCCCATCAATAACAAGCTAGAACAATTAAAAATTCACTTAATTTCGGATTCTAGGCAAAACCCCCAAATTTGGGTATAAACCCTAACTTGCAATTCCATAAATTAGCCACTAATTTTGAAAGAATTTATGCAATAAAAGATTCTAATCATCAATTCGATGCTTACTAGAGCTAACCCAACCAATAAATCAAGATTACAAAGCCTAGAATAAAGAAACCAATGAACCTACTTTCAATTCTTAAACTCTTAGTAAGCTAGCATGATAATGGAATCCTAAGGTGGTAATGAAATCATGAAATAGCAAAGAAGATAGAAGGACTTACCACCAAGATTTCCCCCCAAGAATCACCTTGAAATGCTCCCAATAACTCTAAAGTTGAAATAATAAAGAATGAGGGACTTAGAGCTTTTAACACTCATTTAATGAAATTAACTGCACGTCACCAGCTTTCGCGTCCAACATACCGCTTTAGCGGCACCGCTTCGGCCGTCCCATGACCGCTACTACAGTCCTGTCCAGATCGCTTAGGCCGCTTCAGTGGCAGGTTGACCACTAAAGCGGTACCGTTTTTGCGGTGCTGGTGTCGCCATTACGGGCACTAGACACCAGAAATTCCTATGTTTTTCACAAACTCAACCCACAATCCCGACTATCACCCGAGGCTATCTGCTCACATACCAAATATGCAGACATACATAAAAACACACTACAAATGCACTCGTGGCCTCAGAATTTCCAACGGAGGTCTCGTTGATCGAGTTAACCCCCGATACCTCAACATTAACTTTCCAACCTAAGTCCCGAAATGCACCCGAGTGCATTGGGAATCGAACCAAATATACTCACAAGTTTTAAAAGACCATCTGGACCTCTCGGAATCGACGGATTTAGAAAAAAAGTCTGTTTACCCAAAAGTCAACTTTGAGTCAATTCTTTTTTGCTTTAAGCCTAATTTTCCCAATAAGTCACCCAAATCAAATCTAAACACCTTAGAAATCATGTCAACAGTCCCCTCGGGTCAAATGTGAGCTAAACATGCTCGGAGAAGAGTCAGAGGTGCCGAAAAGACTATAACGACCAAATGGGTCGTTACATATTTGCATATATTTTGTCAAACGAAATGGCAAAATATTATCGAATAATTTTGTAAAAATCATTTTGTCCTAAAAAGAAAAGTATTTCACTCCGTTTAAGATCCAAGAATTCTGGGTAATTAAATAAAATTATGGGAGGTCAAAAATTAGGTGTCAATAGTCTCATTATATAAATACTAAATAAAAGTGCGTAAATACATGACATACACTCCAAGAATCTGGTCTGAACCGTAGTACAAGAGCCATTATTTAAATACAATTCTGAAATGGAATACTAAAATCTCAATCCTAACAATGCTATCTCAGATGAGTGGAATTCGAGATATAATAACAAGGAGGTTCCGGGCTGCGGATCTGGCAGTGCTCACCCTGAAATCTCTGGTAGATAGGCCTTGAGATCACTCGCCAGGCTGTCACGAGGATACAGTAGCGAACTCTGCACTCAGAAAAAAGAGTACAACAAGATAGTATCAGTACAACACTAGTACTCGTAAGCATCATAGGCCGACAATAATTAGTTCACGTATATAGAAGGCATAATTAATAGGTAGGTAGATAAGCAATCACGCACACTCCATGAACACTCACAAGTATGAAGTCAGGCTATGAATAAGATTAGTTGAAACATAAGATCAGTAAAAATGCAATATTAGTCAAGGCAAAAAATCAGTTGATACAAATGAGTGAATGTATATGTGATGCAATGCACTAGCCAAACTTTCTGTACCGCACACACATGCTAAGGGAAAATCCTCATAGCCATGACCTATGGGGGACCAGCGAAATCCATGTGCACCTTCTCCTGACAAGACACCTCAGGCATCGAGCACTCTCTCACTCCGGTAAATGACCTCTGATCACTAGCACACATTCCGCTCCAGTAACAACCTCGGATCACGAACTCTCATCTTTTTTTTATGCTCGCCGACAAAGACCTTGGAGGCTACACTGTCTCACTTATCATCATATCCAACACAGTTCATATCAATCATCATATGACTAAGAACGTATGCCATGCATGATATCAACATCGACAACAATCATAACAAATCTCACCCGTTACTTGTCATAAAGTATAAACACAAATTTAAGCCTTTCTCATGATCCTCCTTTTTCTGATGATAAGTGAGAAGACAAGGGAGAGATGAATGGAAACAAAATCACAAATATAGCAAATAAGGCGACAAGCCCACACAATAACTGATGGAACTAACCTAATTGGATTTCATCTCCACGCCATGCCCGACAGCCTATCATGAATTTCCCATCAATAACTACTTCTACATATGCATCACTAACTGAAGTTTAACCATATAGTAAGCTGTAACCTACCTCAGTGCCGAGCAGGTACCACAAACTATCCAACAAGAGCCTTCCCTTTACGAAGGGCTTCTGAATGGTTGGAGTCTAATTGACAACGTAATCTACATTAGAAATCGGAACTAATGATACCCATATTGCCATAAAATTATTCGAATAAAAAAATGACCTTTAAACGGAGAAGCCGAGCCCACAAGGGTAAAAATGGAAATTCCAAGTTGGAAACGGTTAACCCTAAGTCTAAAAAGTCCAAACTCTAATATTCAACAAAATCTAATCCCAATTTAGCATTAAATACGTCATTAATCGAAAACCCCCAAATTTCATGACTTCGATTCTTGAAATAAAAGGAGGATTCAAGCCTAGGGACTAATTACCTATTGATTAGATGATTGAAATCAGTAAATTTCCCAATAAAACCCAATTATATTGAAAAAGATTTATAATAACCACCCTAGGGTTTATGACCCCATCTTCCCAACTAGTTCATGAAGACTACTATAGATTCCAAACTTAACCCATAATAAAATCACAAAGAGAGTATAAGGAACTCACCCCAAGAAGAATCACCCAAAAGCTTCCACATATCGCCCCAAAATCTCCTCTAGGTTTCAATTTTGTGAGTGGTAAAGAAATGGCTCGAATTGGGAATATAAAGTTTCTGTTCAGCGGTTCCCACACCCGGAGACACCTTGTTCGCAAATGAGGACTCGTCTGTGTGAACAAAAGGCTCTCATAAGCAGAGCCACTTGACACCTCAATTCCTTACGTCTTCGAGCCATGTCCCACATAGGCAGGCCTGCAGAGGCAACCCCATGTCCGCATAAGCAGAACACCAGAAACTAGCAATTTTTTTCACCAAGTCCAACCCAAAACTCGACACTCATTCGGGACATCCTGGATACAAACCAGACATGCATACGAATGTAAAACATGCTAGGAACTTACTCGTGCCCTCAGAATTCCAAATGGAGGTCATCTTGACCCGGTCAACCCCCAAATCCGCAAAGAAAAGTTTCAAACCAAGGACCCAAAATGCTCCTGTGTGCCTCGGCAACCGAACCAATCACTCCACCAAGTTATAAATGACTCTCCAAACCTCATGGCATCGATAAAATTCCCAAAAAGGTTAGTTTACCCAAAAGTCGACTATTGGTCAAAGGTTTTTCACTTTAAGCCTCTAATTTCCTCAAACGCAATCAGGATCTCCTAGGGAACCATGCTATCCATTCCCATGAGTCAAACGCACTCAAATGGAGCTAGTGAAAGGGTCAATAGGGATAAAAGGGTCAAACACCCTATCAACCAAATGGGTCATTACAAATGGGGTTTTCGGATTGACTTTCCAGACCCGAAACTCTATAAGGAAATATGGGTATAGTTTAACTAGTATTCTTATGTATGATTTGTGTTTGAATAGATTGGGCTTGTTTGGAGGCTTTACAGATGGGCAAGGCTCTGCTGTGATTGTTGAACTTCTTTTCCACGCATGTTGAGACTATGAACCTTAACTTAAGCATCTTGGTTGGTTAAATAAGACTAATAAGAGGGGAAAATGGGGAAGTGCAAGGGGGTTTTGATACTTTTGAGGTGATGATAACTTGTATAGGATACCAGTGCCATGATAAGGGTATTTACGTGATTTCAATTGTATACTCTGGTCTGAATGCCATGCTTTGGGGATTAGCTGATAGCATAGATTGATTGTGTCTATGATTGGGATATAAGGTCCCTTATTTATTATTTCTATCCTTATTACCTGTCTCATTGTGATTATGTGTTCTTATCACTCCTAATACTTGTTTAAAAGTGGAAAAGAGCTAAAAATTGAGTCTTTATTGCTTAGCTTGATTGCTTATTGTGTTGCATGTCATATTCATGATTATTATAGTATCTCATGTGCATTTTGAGGATACTTATGAAAGGTCTTATGGGAAATGATTCCGGACAGAGTGATGATGGTATTGCGAGCCAGATTGGCTATATGACAGGTAATGTGGGCCTACAAGCCGGATATTGTGATTTAGAGACTACGGGCCTGAGTATTATGATTGGAAGCCTAAAATGGCTAGGACCTAATGTGATCTGGAAGATCTAAGAATGCTGGGTTGGTATATGGACCTTGCGAGTCCCTCATGGGTCACGAATCATTCATGTTTAAACGTATGTGTACCGGGAGATGGATACAGGCATTGCATTTCATATCATTACATATCATATTATCTTATTGATTGTTAGTTGCGACTTGTTGAGTTGATTGCTTGATTTGCCTTAACTGCTTACTTGAAAACTTGTGGATTAGAAGCTTCACTTAGGCTTATAACCTGAGATTAATGTGATTTATTGTGGTAGTTATTATTGTTGTGGACTAATAGTGGTTAAGTATAGAAGTAGTAATCGTAGGCCAGCCCTCATATTTGTTTTCATTAGGGTCGGTCGATGATGCTACTGAGTACCCGTTGTTCTTTGTACTCACGCTACACTTGCTGCACTCGTTTTGGTGTGCAGATTCTGTACCTGGTATGAGCACTGCTCGAGACTCTGTTAGATGTTGAGGATGCCATTTTGAGAACTCTAGGTGAGATACTAGCAAATTCGTAGCACCGGAATCTCATCTATCCTTTGTTTTCCGTCTTTCATTTTCGGACAATATTGCATTTTCAGGATACATTCCCAGACTTGTATTCCTTTTTAGTTCATTCTTATACTAGTGACACCTGATTAAGGGATGGCTGTGCTTTTATTTCCGCATTTAAGTTATTGAGGACATTTAAGACTTAAAATTGACTTGTATGATTTTCTTCCGCATTTATTTCATTAATAACTGCCTTAATTCGGGTTGTGGATAACTTACAGACTGGGGTGAGTTAGTGCCTTCACGGCTTGAAAATTGGGTTGTGACATCCATTCCTTAATTTATTTCTTCTATCCCATAGTTGCCACATGATCAGAGCTGGTAATGCCCTGAAAATAGGTTTCAGTAAGCCTTTGCAGGGATTATTCCAACATTGAACGATAACCTGAGATAATTGTTGACAATCCATAGTGATACCTGCAAAAATAACAAACATTCTCCATAGCTTTGTAGCTGTAGGAGAGGTTAGAGAGATATGGACTACAGTTTCCTCTTTAGGATTCTAACATCACCAACATCTAGAAGTTGATTGAATTCCTATTCCACTTAGGGCATCATCATTTTGGTATTCTAAACTTCCAAGTTCTCCATAACACAAAAGAGACTTTGAAAGACAGTCCCTTTGGCTACATGAACTTAAAGATATCTTCCCTCTCCTCTTTGTGTCTTATGTATTCCCAAGAACTTTTAACAATAAATTTTCCATTATTCTCTAACATCTACCAAGTTCTATTCAGTTCAACACTCTGATTAGGAGGTGGTGTGACACTAAGAATGTGCTGAACTATATCGTCTGGCAATTGGGTTCTAAGTTTCTGCATATCCCAATCGTTTATTTTAGAGAATTCTTTCACTTTAAAATACTCTATGAAATTGACATCTGGAAAAATATTATATAATGCCCCCCAAAGTTGTCCAATTATCAAACCAGAAGCTAGAGTCTCCTTGTCTAACTTGCCACCAAATTTGATGCTCCACTAATTCCCTAACCAGAATCATTTTCTTCCATAGCACATAAGCCCCTTTAATCTGAGCCAGTACAAGATGCACCTTCTTGCAATATTTATTCCACATGTATGAGCTCTAAATTGAGGGTTTGGTCCTAAAATTCCACCACAATTTAATACTCCCTCGTCCCATAATAAGTGTCAGCTTAGAAAAAAACACGCATATTAAGAAACCAATAAGAAATGTGAAGTTTACTAAATTATCCTTATAAAATAAAAATAATTTACTTTTTCCTCTTGATTAGAGCATGCACAAGTATTTATTCTTTTGACATTGGGAATCCAACAATACGAAGTTACTATGTGGCTTTTTCAATCATCATTTAGATGTTACTTTAACTTATCATTTTTGTCTAAGGGTAGATTTGGAAAAAGTTAACCAATTTATGTCTTGGTTTCCTAAGGTGACACTTATTATGAGACAATTTTTTTTTGGCTAAGGTAACTGGAAACACTCCGTAGATCCGAGTTAAGTGTGAAAGTATCTTAGAGAATTGGACTTTACTGTTTTTGTCAAATGTAAAATACGGCCAAGAATACGGCCCGTATTTTGAAATACGGTCCGTATACCTTGGGCGTATTTCACCCACCTTCTTAGGTGGCTCACTGTTTTTGGCTATCATAAAATACGACCAGAGTTTACGGCCCGTATTTTGAAATACGGTCCGTATTTTGAAATACGGTCCGTATTTCACCAGCCGCCAGCTGTGTATATAAATAGTGGGATTCAGTTAATTTTATGAATTATTCTCATTCTCATAAACCCTAAGGACGAAAACCTTGTCTCCAAGTCTCCAAACCTTAAGTTAAGAACATCTTTAACATTATTAATCAATCCTCGTATTAAACCCATGATTCTTAACATGATTCTTGAATGAAAACCTAGGGTTTGCAAAGTAATCCTTCTCAAGGTGACTCATGCTAGAGTTTTGGGTGTTCTTCGTTGTAAAAGTAAATTGTTGAATTGCGCAAGGCTTAATTAAGGTATGTATCTTTTGAAAATCTTATTTTGGAATGTATCACTTCTTTTCAAAAGTTCTTTATTGAATAGAAAGGTGAACTTCTCATATTTTGAAACCCTAATTCATGTTATGTCTCTTTTGAAAATCTTATTTTGGAATGCATGACTTCTTTTCAAAAGTTCTTTATTGAATAGAAAGGTGAACTTCTCATATTTTGAAACCCTAATTCATGTTTTTATCATGGTTGGTGTGTGTGAGGGGGCAAGCCCACATTAGACCTTAATTGTAATATACCCTATACATGTATATGTGATCGCAACTATTTTTCCTTTATAAGAGATGATCAATAATAAGGGTTAATGGTTGGTAATGAGGTTTTTATGAGAAACTATGACAATTGAACTTTGTTTAAAGAAGTGGAAACATTTTCAAACTTAATGCTAATGGATGGTGTGACTACATTGAGATAATTGTGATTTAGCTTCTATGCTATAATTCAGCTTCCATGCTATGAATTTGATTGTTGTGTTTGGCCTAGCTACTCGGGAGGAAGGGTAGTCACTATGGATCCTAGTGTGGTAATTGCCTAGCCATTCGGAAGGAAGAGTGGCCACTACCGGGTTCGCTACCCGGAGTGCGGTTTATGCCTAGCTATTCGGGAGGAAGGATAGCCATCGATAATTACATCTTCCGGTGTAGTGTACTGTGACCCGGGAACCTTTACGGTCATCCTTTCGATGTTCTTGATTCTTGGGCCTGTATTGGCATGTGTGATATTCTTATTTTCTCATGGGATTGTTGTTGTTAATTATGATCAATTGAAAGGCATATTTGAAGTTGTACCTTGACAAGAGGCCTTATAATCGGTTTTGATAATTCTTATTGAGATACACAAACTGAATAACTGTTCTTACATTGGTTTCACATGATTTTTAGGACTGATTTCTTTATGTATTATTGTACTCTATTTTCTTATAACATATTGTCCCCGAGGCACTCACTGAGTACGAAGTACTCAGGCATACCATTGTTATTTTTGATGGTATGTTAGGTAACGGAGAAGAGAAGGTTCTTGATACTCCGAGCGTTTAGGAAGGACTTGTTGTTGCTACTGATTTGGTGAGCCCACACGTTCATTCGTGGGGCACCCTATTTATTTGTTTATTCATTATATTAGTTTTCCGGGCTGCGTCCCGATGAGTCAAACTATTATTCCTTTATCTTAGAAGCTCTATAGTATACATTCTTGTGTGTAGTTGTTGAGTTATTGATTAACTCTCGGGCACGTTATTACGTTTGACTAAATATTTGATTAATAAAGACTTCTGTTGATTTAATTCATATATTCATGATTTGTTTACATTTATTTTATAAACTGTTGGAGGGAAATATTGAACCTAGCGGATTAAAGTATTGTTATTTCATATTTTAGGTTCTTCCGATGTTGTTCATAACGTTGGATGCCGGTCACGTCTACGGTGAGTTTTGGGGCGTGACAGTAACACTTATTATGGGACGGAGGGAGTACTTCATACCTCATAAAGCATTTTTCCTAAACTCATGCTTATGAAATGATTTTAAATTTTTTCTCAAAATCTGAATTCTAAGTTAATGGGCCGAGTGGGTTTTTGCCCTTTATATATGTGGTCTTTGATATTTTTCCCTACTGCTCATTTAATGAAAATATTCAGACTTGCTTTACTCGGCATAAGTTCTGTTACATTTTTCTTTGAAAACTGAACTTTTGCCTCGCCTTTTGTTTTTAATAAATTTCGCCCAAGATGGGCATTTTATTTATTTAATAAAGAAAAAATGGTCCCAAAATGGTCCATATCTGTTCAAATAAAACATTAAAAAAAATCTAAAATAAAACAAATATAGAAAGTGACAAAACTATCAAATATTGCCCTAAATTTTCACTGGTGTTTCTCTCTCATCATCGGAGCTTCTCTCACTATCTTCCAATCACCGCTGATGCTTAGATGATGATTTGAGACGATCTTATCTCCAATCTCTTCTCCTCTTTGCTCCGTATCTAATTTGCATCTCAGGTGATTGAGTAGGTCGCCATAGTTGCGTATCTCAAGCTCCAAGTAAGTAGTCTCCACCTGAAGTTCTTTATTCTATTCCCCCTCTTTGTATTTTCAGCTGGTTTCTGCCTTCTTGTTGTCATGCATGACTCGAATAGGTATTTTCTGAGCTTGAATCTCCATCAATTCAACATTTGTATGTTAACATTGATGGATTTAGTTTCCTCAAGCTTCCCTTTGAAGAGATGAACCCCAGAAACTGCAAAATGTTGCTGAAAATATCGATTAGTGCCTGAAAAAAGGCCCAAGTAAAAGTTCTTCTCCTTCGTTGTCATTTTGTTGTCTTTGTGTGCTGCTATCCTTGTTGAAAACCTCATGTCCATGTAAATTAGACCATTAAGACTCATGATTTCCGCTTTTAATGTTGCTATTTGCAAGTATATGCTGTGTTTCGTGCTCATTTAAGTGTTTTTGCCTGATCCTCAAGTAAAGAATTTGAGACTTGTTACTGTTAAGGATCTTTGTTTTTTCTATCTCCATTTCATGAAAATTTTGTGTCACTACCCATTTTAGCCTAGGTCATGCGGGCACCTACCTTTCCCACCTCGGTAGGCGAACCCTTAACTCAATATTTACAATAATAGAAAATAGCGGAAGAAAGTAAAATAACGTAAGTCTCACAATATAATATAATGTTAACAAGTGCGGAAGTAAATGAAATCCACTCAAAGCATCCGGGTCCGGTCATACAAGAGCATCTAAATCCGAATACTAAAGTCTAAATAATAATACATAAGTAGTAATCATGTCTCTGAATGGAAAGCAAGACATAAGTAATAGAAGAGTCTTTGAGGTCAGCGGACGCCATGCTCACTCTGAAAAACTCAAGTGGAAGCTGAAGAGTCGATCAACCACGAGTCACGAGGAGATCCGACTCGATACTCGCATTCATAAAAGAACGCAGTTAAGTGTAGGTCGGTACAAACAACGATCGGTAGGCATCATCGGCCGACTAAGCATAGTTAACACAATTTAAAAAATAAAGCAGATAAGCAAATAAAATAATCAAGCATGAGACAATATAATCGCAATCGAATATCCGTCATCACCTATGTAAGCATCTAAACCCCAATATGATCAGTCCGAGTATACCCGATCCAATCTGATCACCATAATAGAATCGACATAATCCAATCATCACAATGGAAACATCACAATCCAACCATCACCACACTCGATCAAGTAATAATGCAATGCAGTGCAATAACGGTATGAATGCGATGCCATGCTATGCAAATGAGGTGTACACATGTACTCCGGGAGAAAATATTGGCGTCTCGGTAGCACAACCCAGCGTGACTCGTGAAGTCTAAATGCCACCCGTCCTGGATCTTTGCCCCACAGACAGACGGGACCCTGGCTAATTGCTCACAGGAGGAGTCTCACCTGCACCACCCTGGGGGACCCCCGGAGTCCATGCACTAACAACGATTCCGGGATAACATCGGAATCGGCCATGCAACAACGATGCCTGAATATAACCATCGGACATCGGCCTCCTCACAGTCACTCAAAAGAGTCTGTCAAATATCAGTTTCACAAATCAACGATTCCGAAATTGAACCTTGGACATCGGCCTTCTCACAATCACTCAAGTAAAAGAGTTTATCAAATATCAGTTTCATATAAACAACGATTCCGGAATGGATCTTCTGATATCGGCCTTTTCACAATCACTCAAGTAAAGGAGTTTATCAAATATCAATTTTGCTCAATCAACGATACCGGAACATCACCGGTTATCGGCCATCCATGAATATGAGAGAATGCGTGCAATACATATGTCAATCATCAACAATCATGTTTAATGTCACAAATACCACAACGAGGTATGCCAACAACGTATCGCCTCACAATACCACAGTGGGTATGCCAAAATATATCAAGTCAAGTACCAACAGTGGGTACGCCAACATATATCAATAACTCAAGTACCAACAGTGGGTACACCAACATATATCGAGCACAAATACTAACAACGGTATGTCCATTCTATCCAAATCAGGATGACAAGTAGGACTCGATATCTATCAGCTATACATAGCATCAAGCCAACACAATTAATCAATCAAACACACATAACGGTGTGGCTAGTCCCAACACACATCATGTTACACCTCGAAAAAATTTTCGCTGATGCATAGCGAATAGACTAACGAAGGACACGAAGTATATGGTGTTGTAATAAGTAAGGAATGACATTTGATGACCCTAGCGAGATTTTTTAAAGACATTCGATGTTGACGCAGGAAAGGTTGCCAAGAGAAGGCAAGGCATACGATAAGTATCGGCAGAGATTTACGAGTAAAGATTTAATGATGGCTTAGTGATGATTTGGAGAAGAGTTATAACATTCCTTAGATTATTAATGAAATAAAAACAAGTGCGTTAAGGTTCATAATGATTTAGAGATCAAACGAACGACGGAATCCATTTCGTGAAAATGGAGTTATACGAACACTTATGCGGTCCGTATAACTTTATACGGTCCGTATAAGGGGTCCGTATAAATCCCCAGGAAGGGAGATGAAATCAATGTAGAGAACCACGCTCACTTATACGGCCGTATAGTAACCGACGGGGCCGATTTCTAGTTTTTGTATAAATAGATGCCTTTTGGGTTCTTCTACTATTTATCATCTTTTACAAGTATTGAGAGCTCAAAACCCTTCTATAGGCACATTTCACTCAAGTCCAAAGAACACAAAGATCAAAAGACCAATAAGTGTTTATGTTTTGGTTCCGGGGTTGAAGATTAAAAAAATTCAAAAGAACTAAAGGTTTTTCCGGAGGGTTTTTCACCCAAGTCCTCACCATCTAAGGTAAGTTTTATGACATTTCATGTTGTTTAAGGATTTAAAATTAAACACTTGGCAAAAAGGGTATAAAAGGGGTCAAAATGAATAGGTTTTCCTTTTTAATAAAAGTTGAGAGATATTTTTTTAAATTTTGATTATAATCATTTAAAATGATATTGAGAAATAGAATCGAATTGTAAGAATGAAGAAAAGGTGTATCCCATTTATGGATGATTTAAAAATTGGGAAAAATTATATTTTAGGTTGAAAGGGTTGCTTTTGAGTTGGAATGTTATTTTAAAAGTTTAGTTGATATATGATATGGAAGAAGTCGTATAAACAAAGGAGATGTTGTCCATTCTGTTCTAGCTTTAGTCATGTGTATGTTAAGTCATCGATTTCCTAATGATAGTATAACTTCAAAGAAGGTAGAAGAAGATTGAGTTAGAGAACGTGTGTTGATAGAATAGTTGAACTTTAAAGGTATGTAAGGCTAACTTCTTTCATAAGGCATGGTTCTTTGGCCAAATATCTATCCTTCTATGAGCCTACGATATTCTCTAATGATCCTATCTCTGTGTTACTTTGTTTCTAGACTTTCGATATGTTACGACCGTACTAAGTTCCTTATAGACGGGAAA